>NC_085845.1:131249511-131549511 GCF_035594765.1 Anolis carolinensis | reverse complement strand
ATTCCTATTATGTCACTTCAAATGTAATTGAAGGAATGTAATGTATATTTTCTATCCCAGTTTGCAAACCTTTTAACTTGTATGGCATTTTTGGCATACTTTGAAGTGTATTTGCAGTAGGTTACCATAGTAATTTTTTCTGTGTCTCTTACAAGGGGGAAACATCTTGCAATTCAAGATGTTTTGCAGAATAAACTACTTTTATGTTTGAAATAATGTCCACTCCACTGTAAAAGGTTCCAAAGAGAGAATGTAGGTAGACATAATCTTCTGAAGGAGGATTTAAGAAACCTACACACACGTGCTTGAACATATTACCTGAGATTTTTAAGGAACCAACAACTGAATGGAAAACTGCTGGTGATGTGCTATAGAGAGTGTCCTAACCTAGTGTGGTTTGGTAATTGCACAGTGGCAGATAGGATCACCACTTCTGCATAGAGAATCATTGGTTGCTCTCTCCCCTCTTTGGGAAAATTGTTTAAGTCCCATAGCCGTAAGAAAGTTCAGAGTATTCTTGGGGATCCATCTTACCCACCATATTCTTTTTTTGAATTATTACCATCTGGCAGATGGTACAATGTGATAAAGACAAGGACAAACAGACTGAGAAACAGCTTTTATCCTAGAGCTGTAACTACTTTATATACTCGAGTATAAGCCGACCTAAATATAAGCCGAAGCACCTAATTTTACCACAAAAAAACTGGGAAAACGGCTTATACTGACTCGAGTATAAGCCGAGCGTGGGAAATGCAGCAGCTACTGGTAACTTTCAAAAATAAAAAAAGGTCACAAAGGTAGGTGGGTCCCAAACCGTTTAGGGTTTTATAGGTAAGAACCTGCACCTTGAATTGGGACAGGAAAATGATCAGTAGACAGTGGAGCTCCTTTAACAAGGGAGTAGATCTCTCCCTGTAGTTTGCTCCAGTTAACAACCTGGCAGCCGCACGTTGAATTCAAGTGGACTGCAACAAGACCCTGGCTGGCAACTTGTTAGTGGCATAGGGATAAAGCCAGGCTATGTCTCTTTTGTTGGCTATTGCAGAGGTTGGTATTCTCTTCCAAGTGACCAAAGCCCCTTTAGACCCATCAATAAGACTTTGTAGGTCTTATTGACCAATTAATTGATTGTGGAGAGTGGTATGTATACGTGTGTGTTAGAGGAGTGTCTGCCTATAGAACCATATATACGTCAATGATATAATCCTGTCCTTCTTATATCTAGGGAAACAGACTAGTTTCTCAAATTAGGAAAAAGCTATCATAGAAAAAAAGACTAATTCCTTTTGCTTTCACGCAGGATTTGAAAATCTTATAATTTCTTCATCTTGAGTGTAAGAAATGTGGCAAATATTACTCACAGCTTTAATTTCCATTCATAGAAGCCCCCAGTGGCACAGTGAGTTAAACCCTTGTGCCAGCAAGACTGCTGACTTAAAGGTTGGATTGCTGACCTGAAGGTTGCCAGTTCAAATCCAATCCGGGGAGAGCGCGGATGAGCTTCCTCTATCAGCTCCAGCTCCATGCGGGGACATGAGAAAAGCCTCCTGCAAAGATGGTAAAAATATCAAAAACCTCCGAGCATCCCCTGGGCAACATTCTTGCAGACAACCAATTCCTTCACACCAGAAGCGACCTGAAATTTCTCAAGTCACTCCTGACACGAAAAAAAATCAATTCATTATACTAATAGTCCTGTAAGCTTATAGTCTAAGTCAGGGGTCCCCAAACTTTTTAAGCAGAGGGCCGGTCCACAATTTTTCAGACTGTGGAGGGGCCGAATTATCATTTGAAAAAAAAAAAACAAAACAAATTCCTAGGCATACTGCACATGTCTTATTTGTAGTGCAACAACAACAACAACAATGAAAGAACAATACAATATTTAAAAATGAAAACAATTTTAACCAACATAAACCTATTACGATTTCAATGGAAAGTGTGGGCCTGCTTCTGGCCAATGAAATAGTCAAGTTAATTAGGACTGTTGTTGTTGTTGTTGTTGTTGTTGTGTGCCTTCAAGTCATTTCAGACTTTGGCTGAGCCTAAGTCTAAAATTAATTATTTATTTACTGCATTTATTTACTACATTTATACCCCACCCTTCTCACCCCGAAGGGGACTCAGACCAGCTGTATGTACATACAATATATTATATTATTAGCATAACACAATATTAGCATTATATATTACTATATTGAACTATACCACTATACTATTATATAATATGTAATATATAACATACAATTAATATTATTATATGGTATTACTATTAGTATTATATTGTATAACATAAGATTATTATCAATATTATATGTATTTACAATATATTATATTATTAAAACTGATATAAAAATATTATATTATAAAACTGAGGTCGGGGGCCAGGTAAATGACCTTGGAGGGCCGCATCCGGCCCCCGGGCCTTAGTTTGGGAACCCCTGGTCTAAGTGGACCGACACTACCTTTTTGAAATTGTCTTAAAAATAATGTCTAGCTGTTTAAAGTTCTGGGTTAATGTAATGTCAGCTCCCCATGTTCTCAAATTTATTTTCAAATTTGGCCAGGTTTGATGCGGAAATTTTAATTTATATGGTTTGTTATACTTTTCTTAGATACATTAATATGGGCTTCAAAATTCACTTGATCTTGCATTTTCATTTCCCTCACTGGTCCCATCCTTTGGGGAGCCTTACATTGCATCTTTTTTAATACCTTATAATTTCATGACTGGTTCACTCAAATTATATTATATATAGGAAAGTATACTATAAAAAGAACTACCTCTAAAATGGTGTTAGAATTTATCTGGTAGGTTGAGAGGGGCTTTTAAAAACGAGAGAGAGAGAGAGCGCGCATATCAGAAAGGCCCATAGAAAAAAAGGAAAAAAATCTGCTTGTGACAAATATATATAATATGGCATATTAGAATTTACATATTTTCAAATAAGATCCCTGATTTGTGTCAAAGAAATAGAACTCTGTTGAATAGATAAATGTAAGATGAATTGCCCAAACTCTCAACAAATAGACAGTCTAAGGTTAAGCACACAATTCTAATTAATGAAAGAGATTAACAAAGACCTTTGTTAATTAAATATGATTCGTTAACCCTCTAATAAATGAACAAAATCCAGTTAATTAGGCCCTTTTGCAGACTTTAATTAATTAAACACATTAAAAATGATTGCACATATCCATACTGATTGCACAGAGACAATTTGTATCTGGTATGCATTTTTCTATTCCTTTTTAAATTCATATTTTAAAGGCACTATATTCTGCTCTTAGGAAAGACACAAAAGGAACAGAAATTCCCAGCTTTTCAGATATCTGTCTCCAAGAGATACTTTTTCAAAAAGGCAAGCCTTCTACTTACTGCTGCAACAAAATATGTAGCCAGAGCTTTTCTGTTGCCAGAATTCCCCCCTTGGAAAAAAATAAAAGAAGTAAAAAGGAGGTGCCATGGAAGGAAATGGAAACAAATCACTTTATTTTCCTAAATGTGCATGTATGTACTTACCTACATTTGGAGAGTTACCTGTCAACTTCTGTCAACTCCATACATTTTAGACAAATACTCATTGAGGTTGTTACTGTCAACTTTTAACTCTTTTATTTTGACTTATTGTAACCCTATGAATGAGAGACCTCTAACCCAGCATGTGATCAACACCTTTGCTCAGATCTTGCAAACTCAGCACCATGACTTTCTTATTTGAATCTCTCCACCAATAATGTGGTATTCCTCTTTTCCTACTGCCTTCTTTCTTGTCAAGCATTATTATCTTTTTTAGTGAATCAAGATTTCTGATGATATGCATGACAGTCCCAGTTTACTCTATGGAGACCTTAGGCTTCTAAGAACCCATTTATTTGGATTGTTGTATGTCTGTATGGCCATGTTCCAGAAGTATTCTCTCCTGACGTTTTGCCCACATCTATGGCAGGCATCCTCAGAGGTTGTGAGGCAACCCATTTATTTGTTTCTTTAGCAGCACAGAATATCCATAGAACTCTTCACCACCACTACAGACTGCAGACTGCAGCCAGGAAATCAGAAGACATTTACTTCTTGGAAGGAGACCAATCTCAACAAAATAGTGAAGAATAGAGACATCACACTAGCAATGAAGTTCCACATAGTTAAGGCAATGATATTCCCCATAGTAACCTATGGAAGTGTGAGCTGGACCATAAGGAAGGCTGAGTGAAGGAAGATAGACGCTTTTAAACTGTGGTGTTGGAGGAAAATTCTGAGAGTGCCTTGGACCTCAAGAAGATCCAACCAGTTCATAGTCCAGGAAATAATGCCTGACTGATCACTGGAGGAAAAGATATTAGAGGCAAAGATGAAATAATTTGGCCACATAATGAGAAGACAGGAAAGCTTGGAGAAGATAATGATGCTGGGGAAAATTGAAGGAAAAAAGAAGAGGGGCTGACCAAGGGCAAGATGGATGGAAGTCCTTGAAGTGACTGGCTTGACCTTAAAGGACTTGGGGTTGTGACAACTGACAGGGAGCTCTGGCGTTGGCTGGTCCATGAAGTCATGAAGAGCTGGAAGCAACTGAATGAATAAACAACAACAGCATACAATGCTAACTTTGGTATGCAGTGATATATCTTTACACTTCAGGATCTGGTCTAACTCTTGTTAGCTGCTCTTCCAAATCCTAGTTGTCTTCTGATTTCTTGACTGTAGTCTCAATTCTTGTTAATGATTGAGCAAAGGTATAGAAAACCTTGGGCTATTTCAATATGTGGGCTTTCAAATTATGGAAATCATGTGTGGTCATTGTTCTTGTTGCCTGAAAGTTCAGCTGTGATTCTCTCTTTGCACTTTCTTTGTTGCCTTCCCGCCAAGTCTTTGCTCTTTCCTGCTGGTAGTATTATGTCATAGGTAAAGGTAAAGGTTTCCCCTGACGTTAAGTCCAGTCATGTCTGAATCTGGGGGTTGGTGCTCATCTCCATTTCTAAGCCAAAGAGCCGGTGTTGTCTACCTCCAAGGTCATGTGGCCAGCATGACTGCATGGAGCACCGTTACCTTCCCACCGGAGCGGTACCTATTGATCTACTCACATTATTTATTTATTTATTTACAGTATTTATATTCCGCCCTTCTCACCCCGAAGGGGACTCAATGCCTTTAACATAGAACAAAGACAAAGACAAAGACAAACATTGGGCTCCAAGCTGGCCTCGAACTCATGACCTCTTGGTCAGAGTGATTTGTTGCTCTTTTCGGTCTCCATCGCTACCGGGGCTCCTAGCACACCTTAATTTTTTTATTGCCCTTCATCCAATTGTTATAGCTTCTTCCTTCAATTTAGTCCTGTTTTACATCCCAGCATACAAATTAAACAGATGTAATAAAATGTCTACTTGCCTGACATTCTTGCCAATTTGAAACCTTTTAGTTTCTCTGCATTCTATCCTCATGTAGCTTCTTGTCCAGAGATCAGTAGTTTTTCATGATCTAAAGTACACAATCAAAGGCTGTGCTATTATCTCTAAAGCATAGGCTGATTTTCTTCTGAATTTTTTAATGTGCTCCATTATTCAATATATGTTTGCCTTATGATCCCTAGTGAACCCAGCTTGGACATTTGGCAGTCCATATATGTTAAAAGTCTTTATTGTTAATTTTGACCGTCACTTTTCAGGCATAGGATATTAATGCAATTGTCTGTACTGTAATCCTTGGTGTCTCCTTTCTTGGACATTAGGATATATATTGAACATTTCCAATCTGTGGGCCATTGTTTTCTTTTCCATATTTATTTGCAAATTTTAGATAGAACAACAGAAAATTATGTCTCTCTAGCATGAAGCAGTTCTATTGGAAACCCATCTGTTGCTGGTGATTTATTTCTATCATAAGTCCATGATGGAAGGGGGAAAAAACCATTAATATCTGATAGCACAATATCAAAGTAGAGATGAAATATGAAAAAAGATTTGGGAATCCTTCTGCATTTTTAGCTCTTCCTAATTGCCCAATAGGGGCCCCTGGTGGCACAGTGTGTTAAAGCGCTGAGCTGCTGAACTTGCGAACCAAAAGGTCCCAGGTTCAAATCCCGGGAGCGGAATGAGCGCCCACTGTTAGCCCTAGCTCCTGCCAACCTAGCAGTTCAAAAACATGCCAATGTGAGTAGATCAATAGGTACCGCTCTGGCGGGAAGGTAACGGCGCTCCATGCAGTCATGCCAGCTACATGACCTGGAGATGTCTATGGACAATGCCGGCTCTTCGGCTTAGAAATGGAGATGAGCACCAACCCGCAGAGTCGGTCACGACTGGACTTAATGCCAGGGGAAACCTTTACCTTTACCTTAATTGCCCAATGCATTCCCCAATGATCTCAATAATATCCAAATAAATATTTGAAATTAAAATTTTATGTAATGTATGTTTTGGTGTGTCATTTTTGCTTAGAACATAAATCTAAGGAAGCATAATCTATGGGTGTTAAGCCTTTTGTATATATGGAAGCTGAGTATGATTTTGTATATATGGAAGCTGAGTAGTCACATCCACACAATCTATGGCAAGGATTTATGAGAGTTACAGTCTTAAACATCTGGAAGTCAGAAAGTTCCTTCTCCCCAACTCTGCATCTGTGGAAATTCTATACATTTCATACTACCCATTTTCAGAAACCAAACCCATTTGTTGGACTTTAGTACATAGCAATGCTCTAGCTAGTAAGACATAAGTCAATGGAATTTCTAAATGCATTAACCAATTAATGATGTGTGTAGGAGGCATTTACCGAGAGAGCAAAGCACAGTGAATGAAGCATGTGAATAATGTAACTGAAATAGAAAAGTGTCTTTAGTTTGAATCATTCCTGAAATATTGAAATGTATGCTTACAGAAGCTGTTAACTAGTATGGCACATTGTAACAAGAATTAGAGAGATGGTAATAGCGGTTGTCACTATAGTGTGAAATAAGCAGAAAGGGAAAAGAGGGTTGCTAATAATAATTGGTATAATGCAACCACTTAAGGACATAACATAACAAAGCACTACAGACTTGAATATCTTGTAATTTTCTAATAAACATAACTTGAAAGAAGGAAACAAGTTGAACCATCACCCTTAGACATTATTGGAGAAGAATATAGTTTTTTTTCCCTAACAGCAATCGATGTTCATACAAAATCTGTATTGTATTCAAACATATACAAAAGCTTCGTGATTTTTGACTGTATATTCTCCACTGTATGGTAAAATATACTACCGGTATATTGTGTAAATTTGATGGGAATACCATGACTTCATCCATGTACACAACTAAATTGAACCCCCATTCATAACCATGGCAAAGCATGGACATTTTTTCAGTATGAAAGAGATAAAGAGATATGGGGTCACTTACCAGAGTCAACTGAGTGGTCCCATTTCTCATCATTCCTACTTTTGCAATCTGATGAAATCTCTGCTGCTAAATGATACAGTTGAGTCTCACTTATCCAACATTCGCTTATCCAACATTCTGGATTATCCAACACAATCTGCCTTTTAGTAATCAATGTTTTTGTAGTCAATGTTTTCAATACATTGTGATATTTTGGTGCTAAATTCGCAAATACAGTAATTACTACATAGCATTACTGCATATTGAACTACTTTTTCTGTCAAATTTGTTGTATAACATGATGTTTTGGTGCTTAATTTGTAACATTTGTAACCTAATTTGATGTTTAATAGGCTTTTCCTTAATCCCTCCTTATCATCAACATATTTGTTTATCCAACATTCTGCCGGCCCATTTATATTGGATAAGTGAGACTCTACTGTAGTAGAAAAATGTTGGAGACCTTTGAAGAAGAACCTTTTGAGAAGAACCAATGGTTCCAACCTATGCTGCAGCATGATAGAACAGTTTCTGTTAGGTGACCTTAGCTAAATGGGAACAAACATACAATGCTATCATTCATTCCTATCAGTCTATCATTCCGGTCAGTGTTGCAATTCACCAACCTCCATGGAGAATCAGGGTAGTAGCGGGGCAATCCTGGTGCCCCGACTGGCAGCCGATACTTCCCCATCACTTCCTAGGCTTTTCGGAGTTAAGACCTGGATCTGGATGGATGGATGAACGCATCAGTTTTGGTTTATCTCTTTCCTTTCAAAAAATGAATAACTTTGCACTTTATGAAAAAAAGTCTTTCCCATCCTTTAAACAAAATGTAGGCAAAATGGACCAATGATCTGACTTGGTATAATGCGGCTCCCACTGTTTCTATAAAATGGGATGGTTTGATTTTTTTTGGAAAAAAACTGCCATAGATACCAACTTCAGAAGAGTGAGAATATTCTAATTACCTTCTCATAAATGGACAATATTGCCAGTGTCTGAATAACGCCTAAAGTAAATTTGTCCAGTCCTTTAACCACAGTCACCCTAATAAAAACCTAAAGGCCTCATGTTAGCAATCAAGAGAGCGTAATTTGAAGCACAGAATAAATGCATATAATCATTACGAATGTGAAAACAAAATCCCATTCACAGTGTCCAACTCAGACTCTGTAACTTTCTTTTTCTTCTAAGGGACAGAAGCTCTATAAGGCACCAGAGCAGAATAAAAATGATGATGATTTTTTCAATGGACTCATTGAAGGAATAAAGAAAAAAAGGATGGAAAAAAGAGAGAGAACCAAGCCAGCCTTTATTATCAAAGTTAAAGGATATTTCAGTGCTGGCACTGTAATGTAATTGGGAGACACACTGTCGCCATGTAAAGTTTATATCTATTTCCTATTCACCATGTTGTCTCAAAAGCCATACAGCAGGGGGGGAAAGGTTAAAATAACGGAGAATTATGTCCCCACCTCCACCCCTTTACCCAAAATTATGCCAGCAATTACCTCAGAGCAAATGTGTCTTTAGGTTTTGTTGCTTTTTAAAAGAGCCTTTGTGTGTGTATTTGTGTGTGTATACATTTGTGTGTGCTCCAGTAGCCTAAGCTCTGTTGGAACGCTGTCAGAAGTTGACCTTATTATTCCTGGCTTTAGCAAGGAAAACTCCCAGCTGATTTTAAAGGCCATTCTATTATTGTCAACAAACACAGAAGACCCCATTCTTTGGGAAAAGAAAACAGCATTTCCGGCATGAACTCACTGAGTTTAAATGGAAGGGGAGGGAGATGTTTTGATTTATTTAAAACTGGAGCAGACGGCGGAACTGGTGACGATTTGGAGGATGGTCAAAACATCAGTCACAGCTAGGCACGGGGCTGGGGGTCCATCCTCACAGCTGCATGAATGGGGGAGGTTCAGGGATAAGAAACAGTGAGCATTTGTCAACAACTGGAAGCATTTAGACAAAGCAACTAATTTTTCATTGTCTCCTAATATAATGGAGTTGAGGGACGGGAGAAAAGTTTGTTGATGGAAGAGTTGCTGCATTTATGCAATTCACAAAGCATCTAGAGAGTCTATACATCCTTTAGCACACTCATCAAGCTATCTGAAGATATGTTTTGAAGGACCTTTAAAAATTGCAGTAGCTGGTTAGCATGAAGAACATAGGTTAAAGGTAAAGGTTTTCCCCTAACGTTAAGTCCAGTCATGACCGACTCTGGGGGTTGGTGCTCATCTCCATTTCTAAATAATAATAATAATAATAATAATAATAATAATAATAATAATAATAATAATAATAATAATTTTATTCTTATACCCCGCCCCATCTCCCCGGAGGGACTCGGGGCGGCTTACATGGGGCCTTGCCCAACACAACAATGTAACAACAACAACAAGACAATAAAACAAATATCCCAACAATAAAACATCAGCAACAATAAAACAATCATAAAAATCAACATACAGAATAAAATGTTAAAAACAGAAGACTAATACACGGATCTGGGCCAACGTGCAGAATATTTCAAAATGGGGAGAGGTAGATCCACAGCTAAAATAGTCAATAAAGTGCATAATAATACTGGCAAAGCATCATCGATGGAGCTATTGTTGAATGGGCAGATAAATCGAACCTACAATGATCAACGAGCCTTTTGGAAGAGCCAGGTTTTTAGGCTCTTCTGGAAGGAGAGGAGGGTAGGGGCCTGCCTGATCTCCCTGGGGAGCGAGTTCCAAAGCCGGGGGGCCACAACGGAGACTGCGAGGGTGGTGGAAGCGAGAGGAGGGCCTCCCCCGACGAGCGAAGAGAACGTGCGGGTTCATAGGGGGAGATGCGGTCTCTAAGGTAGGTGGGTCCCAAACCGTTTAGAAGAGCTGGCGTTATCTGTAGACACCTCCAAGGTCATGTGGCCGGCATGACTGCATGGAATGCCGTTACCTTCCCGCCGGAGCGGTACCTATTGATCTACTCATATTTGCATGTTTTCGAACTGCTAGGTTGGCAGGAGCTGGGGCTAACAGTGGGCGCTTATTCTGCTCCCGGGATTTGAACCTGGGACCTTTTGGTCCGCAAGTTCAGCAGCTCAGAGCTTTAACGCACTGTGCCACCAGGGGCCCCATGAAGAACATAGGAACTGTCTTTTATGCTAATACCACAGGTACACCCAATTCATTGCTCTGTTTTCATCCATGGCCTGTCATACTTTGAGAAAATTACAAACCACATAATTACAATTTTTGTCTCTTCTTTCTTGCCCTAATTCTTCTTACATAGGTCAAAGAAGTGTTATCTAATGAAATTAGGGGTGTACGGAATTCCATTGGGAAAATTCGATGATCCAGCAGTGAGATCACCGAAAACAGACTGGGCAGGACCCAGCCAAAGCCTTAACTGGAATGAATCACAAGCAGCCAGATCTTTTGGCTAATGGGGCAATGGGGCTGAGTGACACTCTACTTGAGGCGGAGGCGGCATGTGGGTGGCATGGCAAATCAGGCAAGAGCAGGTGCCTGGCGGTGGAAGCTCTTCCTTTCTTCCCTGGCAGCCTCTTCCATTTCTTCCCAAAGTCCCCTGCCCTGTCAGAGTGCCCACTGGCAAATAAGGCCAGACAGAGAGAGAAAGAGAGAAAATGGCAGGAAAGACTTCCTTGGGCCTCTCCTCCAGAGAGGGGCCTGCCAGGAACTCTCTTTCCCAGCAGCACTTTACACAGCACAAACATTAAAGAAGCCTTTGCATTCCCTCCTGGGGCATGATGGGAGTTGAGGTTTCTCTCTCTCTTTTTTTTCTTGTGTTTTTTTTCTCAGCCAATCAGAGGCCTGGTTGACTGTGTCCATTCCCCTCCTCTCCTTTTGTGGTGCACGCTGGTTCAGACTTCAATTCCCAGAACCCCCTTTTGTGTTATGGTAAACACTTTAAAAATTCTCAATAATCAGTGGATTGGTAAAACGTTCTGAAACTTGGTAGACTTGCAGTCGTAAAGGTGGCCTACAACTGAAGCAAGTTTCATCCTATTAGGGCTAAAAATGATAGAGAAACGAGCCTCTCAAGTTTTCTCATTGACGTCAATGGACCAAATCTTACTGGAACGAAAATGACACCTCCTCTCGATTTTGGGAATTTGCCAGAAAATAGAATGGGTGGGAGGGAGCCGAAAATGAAACTAAAAATGGTGCGGGTTTTGGATGTTGTGCACACCCCAACTTAAAAGTTGTTCAACAGTAAAATACTGCTGTAGAGTATAGTGGAGTCTCCTTCTGGAGGTTTTTAAACAGTGGCTGGGTAGCTTTGAATGTGCATTCTGAAAAATGGGTTGACAATAGACAATGGGTTGGACTGGATGGAACTTGTGATTTCCTCCAACTCTATAAATTTACAATTTTTTGACACAGTTTTCTTTGCCCCGGGGTCAAAGTGCATTAAAGCGCTGAGCTGCTGAGCTTGCAGACCGGAAGGTCCCAGGTTCAAACCCCGGGAGCGGCATGAGCGGCCGCTGTTAGCTCCAGCTCCTGCCAACCTAGCAGTTCGAAAACATGCCAATGTGAGTAGATCAATAGGTACCGCTCCGGTGGGAAGGTAACGGCACTCCATGCAGTCATGCCAGCCACATTATCTTGGAGGTGTCTACGGACAACGCCGGCTCTTCGGCTTAGAAATGGAGATGAGAACCAACCCCCAGAGTCAGACATGACTGGACTTAACGTCAGGGGAAACCTTTACCTTTACCTTTCTGTTCATATAATTAAAGGATTTTGTCCTAGCAATGCTTTTCTTCCTCTTTTTGGCATAAACTATGCTATTGAAACATATAGTCTATAAATATATATGAAATATCTCCCATTCTTCATTCTGTAGATAAACAGTGACCCGTTCTTTTAATATGACTCTTTTAATTGTCAAAATTATTCCACCAAATAAGCTTTCACATGACCATTTGAGAGATAAGCATACTTGGTGGTTACTGATAAGAACTAACCTTTGGAAAAGAAGAGAACAGAAACATTAGACAGGCGTGGTGATGGAGTATCCTGCACACCTTCCCAGCAACACAGTTATATGATATATAACCAGTACCACTTTAAGTGTAAGGGCTGCATTTTATTGAGTCTTGGGATTTTTAAGTTGGTGAGGGTCTAGGGCTCTATGCTTGAACTCCATTGGCTATGTTCTATTTCATGGAGGAAAATGATAGCAATTAAAGTGGAATCATAGCACCATGAGTATGTAGTCTGAACATTTAAATGGGTAGAATTATTTGTCTGTTTACATAAAAAGGGGATATTGTACACACTATAATATTTTGTAACCATTCCATCCCTGTTTGTGTTTGTTCCCAAAATCCACAATTTTGTCTTTAGCAAAATTTTCATTCTTTAGTTGTAAGAATAATCTTGGGGCATATCTACACGAACTAAGTAATATCAGATAAAAATGGAGGAGGAAGTGAATTGAATGTACACCTGATCAGATATCAAGCTCAGGAACTGGGTCTAGGAACCTAGGTGGTGGAGAGTTTGGTTTCAATTTAGTTCCAGGATCTACAGTATCTGTGGCTTTATGGATACTGAAGATTCAACGTTTTGCATCCCCCTTTCCCCTCCTCAATGTGCATGTGCAAATTGCTGAAGTGTCAACCCCTTATTCATTTGTGCCATGTGATGTGGTTTATATCTATCTGTGTTAATGTGCATTATGGGACCTATTTTAGAGTATCTCGTAATTTTGCTTATCTCAGTTTACGGTCTCTAATGCATGTTCCTGCATGTGTTTATGCCATGCATATTTAAAACATTGCGTTTTCAACATTCCTTCAATCCTCGTTAAGTGTTTAGTGCAGAAGTGCCCTGGGATAACTCCAACAATGTCAGCTTTTTTAATAATATTTTTATTATTTTATTTTATTATTATGTTTGGAAAATAAAAAAGGAGTATATATTAGTAAAAGATAATATTTTCACATCGAAAGTGAGGGAACACTTTTTGTTATTAGAAAGTAGGAAAGTAAGTAAGAAGAAAGACAAAAAAATCAAAAAAATCTATCTATCTATCTATCTATCTATCTATCTATCTATCTATCTATCTATCTATCTAAACTGTAGACTTCCATCTCACTTTAACTGGTTATGGAACAATTCTGAAAATCGAAAATACACATATTCCCTTCGTCCTCACCAGTTTCTAAGATTGTATTTGTTCAGCAGATAGGATCGAATTTTATTTGTTTTAAATAGTCCTTTACCAAGTCCCAGTTAGTTTCTTTCTTTGGCAGACCTTGATTTGGAGATAACTAATAAGTGAGCCTGTTCATATTCATAACCTCCATGACTTTATTCAACCACTCCTCCTTTTTTGGAGTCTCTTTTTGTCTCCATATGTTATTCTAGCAGCAACCAGATAGTTAAACAAAATCTCTTTGTCTTTATCATGTTCTATATCTAGCATTCCAAGTAGAAAATACTCTGGTTCTCTTTTAATTTTTATCTTTAAAATTGTTTGTATAACTTCACTTCATCTTTCCAGTATTGTTGGGCTTTTGGGTATATCCACCATAGGTGAAAAAACGTGCCCGTTTGGCGCTCGCACTTCCAGCATTTATCTGTAGTGTTTTTATAGCATTTTGAAATTTTATAGGGGGTTATATACCACCTATATTGCATTTTTAACCAATTCTCTCGCATGTCATATGCATATGTATATCTAAGGCCCTGATTCCATATCTTCTCCCAGCTTTTTAATGGAATCAAATGTCCCACATTTTGGGCCCACTTCACCATGCACTCCTTTATATGTTACATTTCTGTACCCCACTCTAATAATTTTTTATATAATTTCGTAATTAATTTATGATTGGTCTTCATTATATTGTCCCAAAAACCATTTCTGTTTGCGAAACCTGTCTCTTTGTCTTGCCTGAAGAGGTCATATACCTGCCTGTAGTGGAACCAGGAACATTTTGGGAACATAAGTTTAATGTCTTTTTCCTCTTTTAAATTGAATTTCCCTTTTTGTTTGATTAATAGATTGTCGTAAGTGGACCAGCTTGAAATCCTTGGAGAAAATGTGCAATACACATGTGGGATTTAGAAATGTAAAGAAGAGAGACTAAACGTTATTGTGGATGAGAGTTTTATCACACCATCACTCTGTCTCGCTCAATGAATTCATCATGGACTTTGCCCAATATCATACTCCATTCATAGTTTGTTTTTTTTTTAAAACAGATTCGTCCTTCTTTTACTATAGCGCAGGCAACTTGTTAAGGGGAACTCTGACGACTTCTGTGAAGAATCTTTCATTTGGACATGGTATTAGAATGGGTTAAAAAGCACCACCACCATTAAAGTCGTTTTTCTCTTTCTTCTTACTGATGAATCTTCTGACATGTGCATAATAGTGAAGCAATTTGATGTGTACACCCCTGCTCGCACATAGAAACCACTCTTTCCACATTGTGCATTATATTCCTTTGCTTGTTTCTGCATCCCAAAGAGTATAAACCAGAAGACACCTGTTTAAAATGGCACTGCATGTGAGCTGAGTGCAACTGTGTAGCTAAAAGAATGCCAGCAGAGCAGAGAGCAAAGCTAGAGGCCACATTTCTGAGCTGTTGTGTGCATGAAACTACCATATAGTCTAATGTGAAAATAGTAACAGAATACCAATTCCTGAATGTCCTAGTTGCAATTACTCAGATTGTTCAAGCGGTAAATATAAATAATGTCAGAACAAAAGAAACTCAAATATGGCTAGTGAACGAATACAAAGTTGATGTTTTCAAATTCAATACTAAAGTAGAGTCTCACTTATCCAACACTCACTTATCCAACGTTCTGGATTATCCAACACATTTTTGTAGTCAATGCTTTCAATATATCATGATATTTTGGTGCTAAATTCGTAAATACAGTAATTACTACATAGCATTACTGTGTATTGAACTACTTTTTCTGTAAAATTTGTTGTATAACATGATGTTTTGGTGCTTAATTTGTAAAATCATAACCTAATTTGATGTTTAATAGGCTTTTCCTTAATCTCTCCTTATTATCCAACATATTCGCTTATCCAACGTTCTGCCGACCCGTTTACGTTGGATAAGCAAGACTCTACTATATTTTTATTTTATTTGTTTATTTATTTCAATTTAATTTACTTCATTGCATTGCATTTCCCACTGGGGAAAATGCCAACTTGTGTGAGCCTCTTTTCATTTTGAAACCAAACCTACTATGCTAGACTAGACTACTGCAATGTGCTCTATGTGGGGTTGCCTATGAAGACTGTACAGAATGGGTGGCAGCCAGATTTCTCACCGGAGAAGCGTACAAGGAGCATACAGCCCCCCTGTTGAGTCAGCTCGACTAGCTGCCAGTCTGCTACCGAGCACAATTTGACTGGTTCTGATCCATCTTACCTGTCTGAACGTATATCCCTCTATGATCCACCCCGGAGGGTAAGATCATTGGGGAAGGCACTGCTCTTGGTCCCAACCCCCTCGCAAGTGCAACTGGTGGGGATGAGAGACAGGGTCTTAGTGATGGCCCCTTGTCTATGAAACTCCTTCCCCTTCCCTTCTGATCTTCAGGAAAAAAACTAAAATATGGCTTTGGTCAGTAAATTTGAGCAGTGCAATAAAAGACTACAAAATGGCGTAATGATGACTTGGACTGGCTCTGATTTAGATTGTGTAATTTTTTTTGTGAATAATTTTTTTTTATAGTGAAACATAATACATTGAAAGTGGTGGAACAATATATCAATAGAAAAGTAGGAAATTATCAAGAGGAAAAATAAACATAAAAATAGAGGTTAAAAAAGACCAAAAAGAAGAGAAAAAAAAAAAAACAAGAAAAGAGAGAAAAAAATCGGGTTATACTTCCCATCTTGGTTTTGGAGTTGTCTCTTTCATTAATTGTCTTTATGTATTCCGTTTAATCTACTTTATATATTAGACAGGTCTATCATAAAACCCATTCTTCTTTTTGTTAGGAATTTTATAAAGTTTGTCCAGTCTGTTTTGTTTTTCCCTTCTCTTATTTTTTGTGTTAACTTATCCATTTGTACTATGTCTAGTATTCTTATTATCCATTCTTCGGGGGTTGGGAGTCTTTTTCCATTCCAGATCTTTGCAATTTTAATCTTGCTGCTGTGCTTAAATAAAAAAATATTTTATCTTCGTTTTTCTTAAATTTTGCATTCGTAAAACTTAATAAATACATTTCCGGTTCTGATTTAAATTTAATTCCTACAATTTCTTGTTTCATTTCGTGAACAGTCTTCCAAAATTCTTTAATTTTCTCACAGGTCCACCATTGATGAAAAAATGTCCCATTTTTTCCCTGCATTTCCAGCACATATTAGATTTCTTTTTATTAAATTTTGATAGTTTTTCTGGCATGTAGTTCCACCTATATTGCATCTTATACCAGTTCTCTCTGATATCAGTTGCGGCCATATATTTTAATTTTTCTTTCCAATTTTTTTCCCAATATTCCAGATTCAAACTATGATCTATGTCTTTCGACCATTTTATCATACATTCTTTTATGTATTCTCCTTTGTTGCCCATTTTAGCAGTTGTTGATATAACATTCTTATTAACTTTTTATCTTTTTTCTTATAATTTCCCATGTTCCCATGTAATTGTAATTTATGTTTTAATGTTTTATGTGAATTGCCTGATTTTAATTCATTATTTATTTAACATTGTTTATTGTTCTGGTATCTCATGTGGACAGCAGACAGGTTTGAATTGGACCCAACTGCCGTGATGCTGAGGAATATGCTGAACCTTCACTAGAAGACAGCGAGAAGCTAACCCAGGAAGATTTCAGACTTTTATACCCATGTAGATTTACCTATAGAAAGCCTCTGTGGATAAAGCAATCTTTCTTTTTCAGACAGTCGCTTATTACATTTATAGGATGAGGGAAAATATTGTGGAAGCCCAATAAAGGAATAGCTTACTCATCCTTCTGGCATAACTTAAAACCCATTTTATGACACCTGAAGGAGGCATATGAACAAAACAAAAGATTGGCATAAGTTATGCACAGCTGCGTGTATGTATGTGAAGGAATATATCAAATGAAATACGGATTATTTTCTCCATATGAGATATTTTCAAGGAAAATAATGAATGTATATAAAGAAACAGTGTTGTGCACTGACATTAATATCAGTATTTAACACAGGAAGTGGGGAACATTTTCAAGAATGTCTATGAAATTGATGTTATTTTACATCTTTGAGTCCAGAGTCATAGTCTTTTTAGATCTGATATCTAATTCTATAAAGGCTAGTGATTCATAGATTATAAATAATTAAGAATTGAAACATTCTATGGGGCAGTAATTGCTTATGATAGGAACGCTAAATCATTGGTGAAATAATGCCTAAAGCAAGTAGGGAAAACCCAAATCGTGTATGCTTAAATGTATTATTCATACTAGGTATCTTCTCTAATGGTGCTTATCAGCAGATTTATGACTAACACATTGGCTTTTTCATGGCTCCATATCTTGCAATTTTAATATTTAGAGAACTATTAAGTCTGTAGAGAGTGTAGAACCACAACTCCATAGCTATGCTCATTAGTGTGTTTTTTCCTACTCAATGTGCATGAGTAGGAAAAAATGGGGTTAAGGAAGCAGTCTTCCTGGGACTCTTTCCTTTCTTCCTTTCAAGGGAGTTTGGGTTTGAGCAATGGGGTTTAAGAAGCACTCTTCCTGGGCTCTTTTCCTTTCTTCCTTTCAAGGGTGCCTGGGTCACAGTGTTCTTCTATTCTGATTGGCCCAACAGGCAGGGCTCATAGGGAAACCCCATGCGAAAGCTGAATAGGAGAGAAGGAGGAGTGACTGGCTGCCGTGTGGCCTGTTTCGGCCCAAAAAACCTCAAGGTGGTTGAGTCCTTACCGTTATGTCCAGCTGAACAAGCCAAACAAGCTGGATTATAATAAATAATAATAATTTTATTCTTGTACCCCGCCTCTATCTCCCCACAGGGACTCAGGGCGGCTTACAAATGCAAAACCAGTATACATACAAAAACATCAAATACCGAAAACACACTTATGAAAAATTAAAACATACAATTAAAATCAAACCATTAATAAGACAAAGTTAAAACGCAGCAACAAAACATAAGAGTGGGCTGATCAAAGTGCACTAAGTGAGACTTGTAAACATGAAGGAAGTAAAAAGTGCTATAAGAACATGGGGGAGAACCCAAAAGTGAGTTGAGCCCTGAGTCTATATCGAGAAATTACCCATATGGATGCGACCTATCAAGGATAACCATTTACAAGAATTTAACATTCAAGAGGGTGGTACTTATTCAAAAGCCGAAGGGAACTGATCAAATTGAATTTGTGCACAAGCCTACTGAACATAACTAAGTATGTACTATTTGAAGCTGTTTAAAAATACTGTTGGAAAAAATTCAACTTGCTAACAAAGGCAGCACTAAGTCCACAAATATTCCTAGACCATTGGCTATGTACTGCAGGGTATAGGAACATCTGGAGCAGAGATTCCCAACCTTTGAGCCTCCATGTTTCTTGGACTTCAGCTCCCACATTTCCTAACATCTGGTAAGTTGGCTGGGATTTCTGGGAGTTAAAGTCCAAATCACCTGGAGGCCCAAAGGTTGGAAACCACTGATCTAGAGTCAGATTTAAACCTTCATCTGAAATTATTGATCTCTCAATCCTAAACCTATCTCTTTTATCCAAACTATATTCACTTGGTTATGGAATTACATTATTGTATTAACATACAGCTGAAAATACCTAAAAACACAGTTCCTAAATCAGGCTATTCGAGCATAAGCTCCATTTTCTCTTAGTAACGGTTTCTTCTGAGCAAATTTTCCCTTTGATTCATGAACCCAGCCAAAAGTGTATACTTTGAAACTTTTGGGACATTTACCTCCATAATAATTGAGGACCGTGGTGCTGGTAATCTCAGTCATAGGCAGCAAAGTAAGCACTGACAAAGAAAAATGACTCCATTTGTTTAAAATACCAAAGGTACTTAGTTGAACTAATTATATCAGTCTCATATGGCCAATGAACAAGTCAGCAGTTGGTCTTACTGCTTCAAAGTGCATGTCAGAAATTCTTTGCATTGCTTTGTGCGGCTTGTGATGAAAAGCAATTTAAACATTGACATAAAACCCAGGAGAAAAAGAAATGCGACTTCCGTTTCGTAGCCTTTAAGAATGTATATCTAGAGATTACACTGGAAGGCAGATAAAACTAAATTGTGGAAGAAAATATTATTGTAAATTAAGGACATGGTCCAGTAACAAGGGAACACTTCTAGGTTTCATCGACATCTTTCCCATCAAAAATCAATGTTGTTTAAACATGCTTCAATTTGGTTAGCTCATGTCACAAGCACTTACGGCTGGCATCATTCACAATCATCATCAATAATCATGAGCATTTGTGATTTTAATTCAGAATGTTTAAAAATAGTCTCAGGCAGTTGAGGTGAAGCACTTAGGAAGCAATGAATTTTAATATTAAATACTATTCAAAGAAAGTCATGTTTCAGTTTCTCAGAAATCAATATGATTTATGTGCTTAGTTATGCATTTAATCCCATTGATTTCCTTAGGGCTTAAGCACATCTATCTTTCTCTGGATTACAGCAATCATCTAGGAGTGCTGGTTCTTATCTTTAAGCCTGTGAGTAGCTTGGGACTTGGTACCCACAGAAAAATCACAGTGGACCTTCCTGTATGTTGAGATGATCGTGGGAAGTCCTTACCTTGATTCTTCCATAATTTGAACTGAGAAAGGAGCTGTAATTGTGGAATATTCTCTACAAAAAAAGCTCACCTGATGGGTTTTTCGATATGTTTTGGATGCTAGGCATCGTTCTTCCAATTTTTCTCAGTCTTTTTAACAACGTGTAATAATAATTCTATGCTGCTCCTGCCCCTTTTTACACCAATTTATTGTTCTTTGTTTCTTTTACCCGATAATGCTTCAATATGCCAGCTTAGTTTCTTCCTATATTCATTTAAAAAGCAATATCATAATCATTGTTAAAAGTTCATGCCATCACATTTATGAATAATTTGCAATTTTGGATAAATTCTTATAAATAAACAAAATTCTCACATATAATAATAACAACAACAACAACAACAACAACAATACTTTATTTATACCCCACCACCATCTCCCCACGGGGACTTGGGGCGGCTCACATGGGGCAAGGCCCAACTAGCACAATTTACAAAAACAACAGCATAAATACATTAAACAATATACAAAAAATAGGAAAACACAGTAAGACAATAAAACAAGAGTTAATACAGCAGTAAATCAATCAACCACCAAGTACAATTCAGTTGACTTCATTGGTGGGGGGGACTGCAGCAGCAATATAAAATAACATCATCACTTAAAATACCAGAATAAAAGGGACCTAATAAAATTCAGGATAGAGTTATAGTGCCAAATGAGGCTGGTCATCCAGTGACATATAACTACTAGCCAGACACGATGAATACTTCCTTGTCATGTTGCTGTAGAAGATAAAAAGTCTAGATGTAGTTGGGATGGGATGTATGAAGAAGACCTTTTACTTACATGCAAGACCATGGCCAGAAAAATGGGGGGGGGGGGGTGAAACTTTTTTTAGAGATCATGAAGAGTAGTTCAATAATGCAAAATAATTTTGAAATCAGGCTCCATTGATAAACTTCAGTGGACACTCATGGGGATGTGGTTAATCAGTTAAATTTATGAGTAAACCAGGTTTTTTTTTAAATAAACAAACTGAAATTTTTCAGGAGGGGGGGATTGAACCCCTAACCCCACCCCCTTGGCTACAGCCCTGCTTATATGTGCTTCATGATTCCTCTAGATTAATTGTAAATAGAATGGATTATGTAACCAGCCATGTTTTCCTAGCCTTTCATAAAGCGTCAGGCTGTTTTCTAGGAAGCTGGTTAGTTTATTTATGACTAACATTGTGGATAGACCAATCTCTGCTCTGAGGAGCTAACATCCTGCAATTTGATATGGTGAACAAGGAAAAGGATACATAGGGTGAGGGTAAACTGTGAATTCTGCCACCTGTTCTTATGTTGAATGATAGTATTATACATGCCTTCATAATGCCAGTTCAAGATTGTTAGAAGCACATTTCTAATCCCCTGCATCTTCTGTTTTACTGCCCAAATTCAAAAGTGTAACTGCATCATTCAGACAGCAGTTCCTGACTTTATATTTATACTCATCGTAATGTTATAAGGGGAGACTATGGTGGCTCAGTGTGTTAGCTCCAGCTTCTGCCAACCTAGCAGTTCAAAAACATGCAAATGTGAGTAGATCAATAGGTACCGCCACATGACCTTGGAGGTGTCTACGGACAACGCAGGCTCTTCGGCTTAAGAAATGGAGATGAGCACCACCCCCCAGAGTCGGACATGACTGGACTTAATATCAGGAGAAACCTTTACCTAATGTTATAAGGAGCTCCAGTGGTAAAATGTGTTAAAGCACTGAGCTGCTGAACTTGCAGACTGAAAGGTCCCAGGTTCAAATCCCGGGAGTGGAGTGAGTGCTCGCTGTTAGCTCCAGCTTCTGCCAACCTAGCAGTTCGAAAACATGCCAATGTGAGTAGATCAATAGGTACCGCTCCGGTGGGAAGGTAACGACGCTCCATGAAGTCATGCCAGCCACATGACCTTGGAGGTGTCTACAGACAACGCCAGTTCTTCGGCTTAGAAATGGAGATGAGCACCAACCCCCAGAGCCAGACATGACTGGACTTAACGTCAGGGGAAACCTTTACCTTTATCTAATATTATAAAATCCAGTTAATTCTTGCTGACTAACTGTGCCGGGCCTTAACACTGCAGATTATACCAAAGGCAGAGAAAATGGGAGTTTCATAAGAGATCTGAAGAAAAGTGGAGAGAGACAGGATGATCTAGGACGCAATTTGAACAACTCAGAGTACCAACAGAGAAATGGTGGCGCATTTGCTGCCACAACAAGTGGGGATGACTACCAGCTTGGATAGCTTTAAAGAGATCTGAGTGAATTTATGGAAGTGAGATACTTTTCATCATGGACATGACTCATTAGCAAAGCCAATAGTGTTTGGTAAGATAGAAGGCAGGACGGAAAGAGGAAGAAGGCATTATGGAGTGATAGACTCAAGAAAGCCACAGCCTGAATTCACTAGATCTGAGAAGGACTGTTGTTAACAGGGTGACTTAGAGATCTCTCATTCATAGGGTCATAATAAGTCAGAGTCAACATGAGGTGTATCTACATTGCAGAATGAATGCATCTTGTCACCATTTTGACTGCTAAGGAATCATTTAACCTTCTCTTCTAAAGGGTGCTGGTGCCTCAACAAAGTAAAATCCTATGAATCCATAGCATTGAGCCGTGATATTTAAAGTGGTGTCAAACTGCATTAATTTTAAACTATAGATGCACCCTATTGATGGAATTTAACAACATAATGAATATATATTCCCTCTCTTTCACTGTCAGTTACACAGTGTACTACTCTGTTCATGTCATTTGTAGGAGCTTCCCTTAGACTATGTTTGAACTGACCATTTAATCTGGGTCCAGGCTGGAGCATTATGGTCTGAATTGGCCCTGGAACTGCTGTGGGAGCCACACGCACCCAGCCAAACCTACTGTGGCGTTGTGTTGGCATTCAGATGATCCATCTGAACTGAGACCCTTTCCTTCTTGTTCACTATGTAATATCAGCAGATGTCAGCATCAAGCCCCATGCTCGATGGGGTGACATAAGGATGAGCACAGGGAAAAGATGATGGTGGATAGCGGATCAGTGTAAACAGAACTCAATCAAATAATCAAGACTGTTGTGAAGTCCATGGATACTCTAGAGTTTTCTGCAAACTCTGGAGTATCTCTTGACTGTCTAAAGCTGAGTAAAGTCAGGTTAATGGCAGAAAACATGGGACTTTCTCTGGAATTCTCTGCCCATCATGGAGACAACCAGCAGTGGATTCAAGGTAAGTCTGGGATTTTGTGTTAGTGTACACAAGACCTTAGACAATTGGTTGACCGCTTTGGGAAGAGAATGCTAGACTTGTCCTCATGACTTTTAAAAATATTTTAAGAGAAGTACATGGGATTTTTTCTCATCTGCAAAGGACACAAGAATCCCACTCCAGAAACAACATTAATATTGGACTAACAAGTATGAAAATTTCAGCGTAGGTATGAGAAATCTCACCGTAGTTGATAAATTAAAGGGAAAGGCTATACAGAAGTCTCATTTAACACTGTTTGCAACTGTGAAGTTGCTAAAGCACCAGGTGCCTCCATTAACTTAGATTAATTATTCACAGTGGATTTCGCTGAATTGCTTTTGATTCTCCTTTTTGTAACTTGGGAAGTAAATCTGGTCTTGTATCAGTAAACAAAACTCTGGTCTTTTGAAACAGCTTGGAGCAGGATGACCTAGGAATTCAATCTAATAGTGTCAAACTGTTCCAAGACAGAATAGCTGTCCTCTGTAGATCTGGTTTTCTTTATTTTCTGTTTGCATGGTGGCTAGTACCTTTGTTTGGTCTAAATTAAAAATGGGGGGGGGGGGTCAAGTCCCATCACAGTGGGATCCATGGAAGTTAATGTGATCTCCCATTCTTCCAAAGAAAAAGGCTCAATTTTAACTCCACAGTTAATCTACATTCAGAGCCGTCCCGAGGTAATTTTCGGGAGTAGGCCACCGAAATTTTGGTGCCCCTCGCAAATTTTGCTGCCCCTCCCGAATTTTGCTGCCCCCCCCAAAAAAAAAATTGTTGATAAATACCGGTGTTGGCAGCGGAAGGCCCAGCCACCCATCCGCATGGCCGCCCTCCTGCTCTCATTCGCTGTCTCCTGCTGCCCGCCCATTGGTCTGGGAGTTGTAGTTCTCCCTTCCCCAGAGAGCCCTGCGCCCAGCCAAGGACAGGCCTGGCCCCCACTTCTCAACACAGGGCGCGCCTCCTCCTCCTCCTCACAAACCCACACGAGAAGGCAGAGAGACCACAAACAAGGAAGGCATGTCCCCAATCTCCCCCTCCCTCCCCCCTCCCTCCCTCCCTCCCCCCTCCCTCCCTCCCTCCCTCCCTCCCTCCCTCAGGGCTTCTTCTTCTCTCTGAGGCCTCCATCTTTCTCTCCCTCTCTCTCTCTCTGCCCACACAAGCCCCTCCTTGCCGCCCATCAATAAATGCCGGAGAGCAGCTCAGCCAATGGGAGGGGGGCGGGGTGGGGTCCGGGAAGGAGGCTGAGGACAATGATTGATGGTCCTGTGCATGTGCACAGGCCTTCCAATCGACCCCGTGGTTGATTGAAAGGCCTGTGCACATGCACAGGAGCATCGATGGGCAGGTGGCGGGTGACAGCAAGGGAGAGCAGGAGGGTGGCCATGCGGATGGGTGTCTGGACCTTCCGCTGCCACCGCCTCGACATTGCCCCCGCATAGTCTGTGCCACAAGCAACGGCTTAATTGGTCTTAATGTTGGACCGCCTCTATCCACATTGCAGAATTATAATAATATATAATAATATAATAATGGATAACCACTTTAACGATCATAATTCCATTTTTCCCCTATGGAATCATGGGAGTAGTGGTTTATTGTAGTACCAGAGCTCTCTGACAGATTGGGGTATATACAGCCCTTAAAAAGTTACTTCTTCACCCCAAGTCTATCTTTTGGATGATCAAATAAGCCATCTATATATATAAAAGAGTGATGGCATCACGGTGATTCACAAAACAACAAAAGTACAGGCCCCCCAACCTCAAAATTTGACAACACAACCCATCATCCACGCCTCAAGGTTGATACAACAAAAAGAAAAGAAAAATAAAGTCCTAATTAGAGGGAGAGCAATAATTGTTTTTATCCAATTGCTGCCAGTTTAGAGGGCTAATCTCTGCCCACTTGGTTGCCTAGCAACCAAGGGACAGCCAGGTTTCAGTTCGGGGACAGGCAAATTTAGGCCTCACTTAGGCTTCTTCCACAGATTATCTAATTTGCACTGGATTATATGGCAGTGTAGACTCAAGGCCCTTCAACACAGCTATATAACCCATTTATAATCTTATATTATCTGCTTTGCACTGGCTTATCTTGACTCCACACTGCCATATAATCCACTTCAGTGTGCATTTTATACACCTGTGAAGAAGGAGCCTCATATAATCCAGTTCTGAGCAGATAATATAAGATTAGAAATATACAGTAGAGTCTCACTTATCCAACGTAAACAGGCCGGCAGGATAAGTGAATATGTTGGATAATAAGAAGGGATTCAGGAAAAGTCAATTAAACATCAAATTAGGTAATCGTTATACAAATTAAGCACCAAAACATCATATTATACAACAAATTTGACAGAAAAAGTAGTTCCATGCGCAGTAATGCTATGTAGTATTTACAGTAGAGTCTCACTTATCCAACACTCGCTTATCCAACGTTCTGGATTATCCAACGCATTTTTGTAGTCAATGCTTTCAATATATCGTGATATTTTGGTGCTAAATTCATAAATACAGTAATTACTATATAGCATTACTGTGTACTGAACTACTTTTTCTGACAAATTTGTTGTCTAACATGATGTTTTGGTGCTTAATTTGTAAAATCATAACTTAATTTGATGTTTAATAGGGTTATCCTTAATTCCTCATTATCCAACATATTCGCTTATCCAACGTTCTGCTGGCCCATTTATGTTGGATAAGTGAGACTCTACTGTACTGTATTTACAAATTTACCACTAAAATATCACAATGAATTTAAAACACTGACTACAAAAACATTGATTATGAAAAGGCAGACTGAGTTGGATAATCCAGAACATTATATAAGTGAATGTTGGATAAGTGAGATTCTTCTTTAATATGAAATAATTACTGGGATAGAATAATGCAGAACAATATAATCTCTAAAACCAGGACAGTAAATAAACAGGGGAATTCCACACAGGAAACAATCAGGGCCAGCTAACACCTCCCAACAAAGTATTCCCATCATCAAAGTCTGGCACGACTGGACTTAATGTCTGGGGAAAACCTTTACCCTTGACCTTAACTACCACCAATTCCTCAATACTTTATTTCCCATACCACCATACTTCGCCACAGCAATGCGTGGCCGGGCACAGCTAGTTTGTTATAAAACAATGCCATTTTGTACATTAGATGTAAATAGTTCAAAACAAAACAAGACAAAACAAATGATGCTCTGATATCTTCCCAGTTTTTTCCCTTGTCCCTTCTTGGGCTAGTTCTCAGTGCTTCTTTTGGTTGTGTTCACACTACTGGATGCAAATAAATTCAAATCCTAAAAAACGAAACAGGTTCCAATTTTGGTAATTTCTTACCAAAAGTCCCATATTGAGATGAAATCATGAACATGCAGTCATTTCCAAAGTTTGGTAATTTGGAACTGAGTAATGAACTGGGGAAAATTAGGAATGGAAATAAATTTTTCATTCATCTTGTGTCTTGATGGATTTCTTGTGGTTTAAAACAGCATTAATGATTTGATAATTCCAGGAGGTAAACCTCAGAGGCTGCCATGGAAAGATGTTCTAGTTTGTTTAGGGATGTGCCTTTACATATCTAATTGTTTCTAATTGCTTTAAATCTGTTTTATTTGTTAATCTTCACATGTGCTTTAATTGTAATAATGCCCTACAATACTCTGAGTCACTGACACCCAGGTTTGGGAGAAAGTGATATAAGACAAACAAATACAGTTATCAGCTCATATAACTTTTTATCAAGAAGGAAGCTTCAAGCTTAGGCCCTTCGGGTCACAAGAAATTTGTATGTGCTGAGATATCTTGGCTATCTTAGGTAAGGATGGTTTAGGAATGAACTTACTTTGTGTGCATGACTTCTCATTGCATGCACTACCTTAAAAGTATCAGTGGTTCCCAACCTTTTTCTGACCAGGGACCACTTATTCTGACCTTTTACCCAGTTCTTCTACGAGCTCCTTTCAATTACAGACCCCAGCTGTGGATAGCTCCGATGCTTCCTTAATTGGGAGAGATACTGAAAACATTACTCCCATGGTAAAACCAGATGTCCCGAGTTCGCCAGGGAATGTATCCTTTAATAGAAGGGAATTTTTGCATCACTAGAGATCACAGAAACAGGAACTTCGAAGGAGTAAACGATTGGCATCTAGAGGGGATACTGGATAGGAGATTCCCTTGGGAACCTTTGGGGAATTGGTTTCCCTTCGCTGTGATCAGATCTAAGTTCCATAAAAGTGTCTTACACTGTGAACAATTTGCGGTGTCAACATAGCGAATCCTTGAGAACACTTCACCAACTCCAGTTCCCTGATTTCTCCAAGCCAAGCCTCCTGTTTCCTGGTGGCCAAGTGAGCCGTGTCTCCCAATTGAACCGGAGTAAATTCACTTCCTTGCCTTGTTCCTGAATCAAGATTGGTTTTAACTCCGTCTCTTTCCTGCCTTGATGACAAAGACTACTTAGTGACTTTGGACCTTGTTCTTTGGACCTTGCTCTTTGAACCTTGTTATTCACTCTTGCTTCCTTGTTGTTTTCCCCCGCTCAAGAACTTTCAAACAGTTTTGAGCGTGTTTTGGTTTCTGGACTTTGGACAATAATACTGGACATTTCTCTTCAACTCTTTGGACTAATTCATACCATATCATAAAGGACTAGTGCTCACTCACCTTATCCACTTATTCTTTCCTGAATTTATAATTATTTTATTAAAGATATTATATGATTATTGGTCTCTGTTTGGTTTCCAGTGCTCACACTGCCTTGGAGTGCAACAATATGCCATCCAGTAGTCATGATCTGCTCATCTACAGACAACCATATTTAATAATCTAGAGCTGATGTGGTCTATCCAATGCAATGGTCAGCTCTGCCAAAAGGAGCAGAAATAAATTTAATAAAGTAAAATAAATTAATAAAGAGGAAGGAGGTTCATGGGTTGGATTTTCATTCTTGTGGCCCACTGCTGAGGTGACTAATGAAAAATGCCCCAATAACATGGCTGGCTAACGGGGGGGGGGGGGGGGACTGATCCTTTGGGGTGCATAATTGACCACCTCCATGATTTTTTTTTAAAAAAATCACCTATGCCTCTGGAGCACTGGTGCACATCTCTACCACTTTGGGGAGGGCACAGAGCAGTTTGAAGCTAAGTTCCTTGATTAATGAAATTATCTTGCTGACCTCAAGTCATCAATTGAATCACCCACATAATGAAACTGGTTTCTCCCAAACCAGTTCTAAGCTGCATTTTAGTGCTAGTGTAGAAGTGCCCAAAGGTAGCTGTAAGGATGGTGAAGTATTTCAGATGTTGTTAAACTGCAAGTCATAGTAAGTCTTAGTCATGCTATGTAATGCTGTGAGTTGCAGTCCACCATGTTTTGAGTATCATGGATCTTCTACTCCTACTCTTAGATGCATCAAATTGCAGAAACTCTGTTGCTCCTGGACATGTTTTGTTGCATTGTATTTATGGTCAAATTCTGCCATGCCAATTTCAAATTGCAAATATTGCACATAAAGTATTTTTTGCTACCAGTGGCCTAATGACATGAACAAGGAAATCTGGTGTGCTCTTTTCTGTTTATCAGAATATTGAACATATGGAAGGAACAGAGGCAATATAATTCAAGTCCTGATTTAGTCGCACAGAGCTCTGCTTGTGCAAGCTGAAGTGCAATTTTGTTTTCTTGCCTGTATGGCAATTTATGAGCCTTCTTGTGGACACTAATCGATAGGTGGATATGCAGTCTTCTACCACCAGCAATTTTAGATTGCTCTTGGTATTATGGTCGGGCAACTTACTCACATATTGAAAATGGTGTCTTTTGTTTAATGACAAAGGGAAAGAAGCCCTCAAGGGTATTGTTAAAAGATATTATAAGCCTTTTACAGGCAATTGTTTGGCATAAAAATGAAATCAATATTTGCAGTGGGTTTCCCTTTTATTGTGTACTTATGTCAAAATGTGTTCGGTCTCCTTTACACAACTGAGAATAATAGGCACTCTTTGATTCCTTACTGACTTTAAAAAAGTATATATCAACCTGTTTTTGAAGGCTTTAGATGTGGATTTTTGAGCCAGTCCATTAGCTAGCCCTTGAATTTGTAGAAGGAGTTATTGGTGTGATATTATTGTGCTATCTAATCTCTCCAGATTAATTCTCCCATAATAGATAATGCATACTCTGCACTCTTGTGAGATTAAACAGTGGGGGAAATTCTTTTTGTTGCAATATGATGAAAATGGAGTCAAAGACTTTATAGATCACCTCCCATTTCATCATTTCCTGATCCATGTTTTATGTAACTAAATTATGTTCAGATACATAGGAGAAAAAAATAATCCACAAGCATTTCTATTTGCATATGAACAATGCCTTACATGTGGAAAGGGATACTTTGGAGGTAAGTGTTTTAAAAAGTAGGAGAATGCATTAAGAAAAACACTGTTAAAACATGTACAAAATTTTAGGTAGTCAAAAACATATATAGATGTTTGTGAGTTATTCTTAAAAAATACAGAAGTGTGGATAAACATTGTTGGAAAAAACACATATTATGGAAAGGAAAACATATTTGTTTATTCTTGGTATAATCATAAAATTTATTCATCCACATTGTTACCTGTGCAAAGCCACAATCTGTGCATAAAAGTTGATGCATAATACTGCATAAAAGTTGGTGAGAAATGAACAGCGGTGACAATGGAGTCAGACCACAATGTTTGTTAACTTCTTTCCTAGAATGTCTCTGGAAAATATGACAATCTCTCTTTCTCCTTATCACTATGATTCCCAGAGGTTCTAGTAAGGAAGATGGCTGTAAATGAAATTCGACTTTCTTTTCATTTTCTCATTACATTTGAAAAAATCTTGGACTTCTTAATCCAGTGCTTAAAAGAGAAAGAAAAAAGAAGAGAAGAGGAGTTGGGTTTTAGTTTCTTTCCAATGTAGGTCAGTTTCAAAACTGGTGTGACTTGGTCTTCTTTATGTTTCTGTATAGCAATTTCCTTTTTCATACTCAATCCCACTCCTGTTTTCAGAACAGAAAACACTGCAAATAAGAATTTAGGGATTGTCTAAACTGGCCCCAAGCCTCTCATTGGACTGGAAGTTGCCCCTGGATGTTCAAACAACATCAAAAGACTTTCAAACTGTAATAAGTGATAAAATGTGTTAACCTGGTTTTACCTGGCATTATGGAAATTTGGGACATGCTTTAAAACTTTAGCAAAACTCCAAGTAGCTCTGCACTTTGGAGTGAGTATGAATTGCTGGATTGGTTGTAATCTGAACTGCTCCACTGTCCACACACTCTCATGGTGGAACAAAAAGGGGATGGATCAGCCCATGTTACTCTGCTGTAACCATAGCAGATGGCTAAGGAGATCTCCTAGTGTGGCTGTCTGGGAGTGGCAATAGTGACAGCTAAGGTAACATTACAGTCTAGCAGTGCTGAACTGGGATACATTTAATTTGAAGAAACCTTGCATCAGCTCCCTCTTTGACCTACCCAACATCACTGCAGGCCATAGCCAACTAGAAGAACCCATTTTGCACCTGGAGACCAATGAGACACGGAGAATGGGAGGGGATGGTAAGAGTGGCTGTCTGATGGTTTCAAACCAGTTTCAGCACCACTGGGCACCTGGGATTCCCTTCTGCCTCTGCAGATCATACCTGAGCCAGTCTGGCCAGATCGGCCCTATGATAGCAGATCAGTATGAATTTGGCTCTGGTTTAAACACAACTGGACAATCTAGACTATTGCCCACTGAGGTTTGGAGACAGGTAATGTAGCTGCTCCTGGGACTGAGCTGGAGTACTGCTACTCCAGAATGGTCTCAGACAAATGGTATTCCCCCAGTTTATACAAATTTCTCGGATGGTTGATTTGCACAGAAAGTAGCATTTTCTACACTGTGAACACAGATTTTCTTTAGGGTGAATAATTTTTCCGTGACGAAATGTTATTTTATATTCAGAAGGAGTTTTCTCAGCTGAAAATGTTCTTTTCTGCATGAAGCAAACAATGAGTAAATTTTGCACAGAAAAAACCTGAATTGTGAATAAGTGTTGAAAACCATTTGCTTTCCTTGCAGCAGGGATAAAATAACTAAAATTGCTCATTGATTCCTTCAAGAAGAAAATGAATTAAGATGTCTGTCTATAGTGTGTCATAGGTAAAGGTAAAGGTTTTCCCTGATGTTAAGTCTAGTCATGTCTGACTCTGGGGGTTGGTGCTCATCTCCATTTCTAAGCCGAAGAGCCAGCGTTGTCCGTAGACACCTCCAAGGTCATGTGGCCGGCATGACTGCATGGAGCACCCTTACCTTCCCGCCAGAGTGGTATCTATTGATCTACTCACATTGGCATGTTTTTGAACTGCTAGGTTGGCAGAAGCTGGAGCAACAGTGGGCGCTCACTCCGCTCCCAGGATTTGAACCTGGGACCTTTTGGTCTACAAGTTCAGCAGCTCAGTGCTTTAACACATTTTGCCACCGGGGGTCCTATAGTGTGACATACACACACAATTTTGCCTAACAGAACTAGCACCTATACTGTAGAATTAATGCAGTTTGACACCACTTTCAGTGCTATGTCTCAGTGCTATGTAACCAAAAAGTATGGGTGTCTCACCAAACTGCAGATGTTGGGAGGGTGGCGTTGCCTCAAGTGTCTTGGATTCTGCAGTCCTGTTTAGGAGCCTGATATTCTAAATAATAGAACATCAGATCCCTTCTCTTGGAAAATACTTTTTTCCAAGGGCTTCCCGCATTCATTTGCATCTGAAATTTTACCAAATACTCATTTTACGATATCTGAATATATATTGATAACCACAGGGGCTTGAAGTTCATTCTCTAATAAGGCCACATAAATTCCTGGATTAGATAGCAGCTGCAAGCCATTTTCAAGACTTTGAGTACTGTTGGTTCTTTAATAGTCACAAAATGCCATCTGAAACTATTTGCCATGGCATGTAATGATGAAAGTTTGTAGACACATTTCCTTTCACTATTGAAAATGCCGTAAATGAAAGGGATGCAGTATGTGGCATGGCCAGGAAGGTACAGTTTGATCTTCAGAGACAGATGTCATGATTAGTCCCACAAACATTCCATATTCTTCCATCAACAATGGATGCCAATTGACTGAGGGCCAAAAGGCACATTACACTCACCATGGAGATACTGAATGGAAAGAAACACACAACCTCCACCAATATCAGGCCTAGAATGGCTTACCACATGGATTGATGATATTATATTGTGATGGTGAATGCCCACACTCTGGATAGCAGCTGCCAAGGCTGTTTAATGGGGGAGTGGAGATTCACAATGGTATGGTAGCAAACCAGGAGGCAAGTGATTGGATAGGAATAATTCACCACAGAGAAGGATTTTTAGCAGCATTCCTGTGGTGAGCATAATGGGTGCTTTAGACCTGAATGAATCCAGCTTGTCAAAATAGCTACTGGCCTCCACTGACCTCCACAGTTTGTCTCAGTGTATGGGTTGATTTTTTCAAAACGCATCCATACAGTTATATAACTGACAAACACATTTAAACATGCAAGCTCACACTGCCCTGCAAACATATATCCTGTTTCCCCCAAAATAAGACATCCCCAGAAAATAAGACCCAGTAGAGGTTTTGCTGAATTGCTAAATATAAGGTCTCCCCCGAAAGTAAGACCTAGCAAAGTTTTTGTTTGGAAGCGTGCCCACTGAACAGAACACCAGTGCATGCAGGATCGGTAAATGTACGTACCATAAAGTGTTGTACATGGAAATAATGGTAGTAACAAGAAATTATTGATAGGATTCACAGTTTGTCTGGTTATGCTGGTTTATGATGACAACTACTGTACAGTATATAATAAATGTACTTTTTTTTTGTTCAACAATAAATGTGAAAAATAAGACATCCCCTGAAAATAAGACCTAGAGCATCTTTTGGAGCAAAAATTAATATAAGACACTGTCTTATTTTCGGGGAAACACGGTACTATATGCACATATAGTAACTCAAATACCACATAGTTTTATGTTGTGTAAACATGAAGGTTTGGGATGGAGCAGCTATCATTTCAGATTGCATCTGCACTGTAGAATTAATGTAGTTTGACATTGCTTAAATTGCTGTCGCTCACTACTATGAAATCAAGGGAGCTGTAGTTTTATGGTCATTAGTCTTCTCTACCAAATAGTACTGGTGCTTCACCAAACTACAAATCTCAGGATTCTCAAACAGCAGTTCTCAAAGTGTGTCCCATGGAGCCCTTAGGATGCCACAAAGCATACTGAAGGGTTCAGCACTTCCCTTCCCCTCCCCTCTCATCTCCTCCTCGGTCCTGCTCCTCCCCCTCCCATGCCCCTAAAAGCATTTTTCCTGCTTTTCCTGCATGGCAGAAGTGAGTTGGACTTGATGGCCATGGGGTCTTCCACTAAAATATTGTTAAGTTTATGGTTGTCAAAAGGTTTGTCCATGTATATAAAAAGGTAAGGTTTTCCCCTGACATTAAATCCAGACGTGACTGACTCTGGGGGTTGGTGCTCATCTCCATTTCTAAGCCGAAGAGCCGGCGTTGTCCATAGACACCTCCAAGGTCATGACTGCATGAAGCGCCGTTACCTTCCCACCAGAGCGGTACCTATTGATCTAGTCACATTGGCATGGTTTCGAACTTCTAGGTTGGCAGGAGCTGGGGCTAACAGTGGGCGCTCATTCCGCTCCCGGGATTTGAACCTGTGACCTTTCGGTCTGCAAGTTCAGCAGCTCAGTGCTTTAACACACTGCACCACCACCAGGGGCCTATATATATATAGACACACACACACACTCATATATATACACATACACATACACATTGTATATACTATATAATATATAAACATTTCTCGGGGCTCCACAAAAAACGTTTGCTTGAAAAAGGACCCAGCAACTGAAAAAGTTTGAGAATCCTTGTTCTGAAGCATTAAGGAATGGGAGTTAAAGTGGTGTTGAACAGCATTCATTTTACAGTGTAGATGCAGCCTCTGTGAAATCGTGTTTTTAAAATTTGGTTTGACTTTTACTCCATGTACTATTTGCATTTCTTGTCCTAAGGGTTTAGGTCCCATCCATCATGTAAGTCCAACTGAGCTATACATATATGCCAAAGTTCCAAATGTAGTCTGAAATTAATGTCTCTCCATGACATGACTGTGTCTATCTACTTGGAGAGGAAGTTCTAAAGTTGTGGAGCCACCACCGAGAAAGCCTTATGCTTAGGAACCACTAGCCTGATGCCTGTCTCTACAGTGTTCAAAAACATCAGGGTAGTTCAAGCAACTTCATACAGATGTAACAGGCTTGTACAGGTGTAGTTTATATTTCAGAAAAAAACAAAGCTGGCAGCACAAATGCCAAGCTCAAATGTAGCAATAATTTATCAGTATAAGAATAAGCTACTTGTTATTATGCTGCTCCTCTTGTCTCTCCTCTTCCACTCACATGCTTTAGTTCACTGAAGCTCTCTTTTTTGATCTACAATTTCCCATGACGTTTGAACCCTTAAACTGGTTTAATTGTTCCTGTCAAATCAGAATATGAACCTAGAATCAGATCCAAAACTCATCCTAGGTTCATGATTTATTTGCATCCAGTTATTATGCCAGGCTTACTTCCCATTTACTTAATTATTTGATATCTTTGTTCCAATTAGCTGCACTGAGCTCAGGGCTGTGAGCACAGCTCTCTTATTTCCTGGATTTCATGCTTTAACTATTTTGCATTTCTAATTTGTTTCAAATTGTTTAAAAACCTTCCAGGCTTGCTTTATTGTAAGCCAGCCTGAACTCTTTGGATACAGAGTAGGCTACAAATGCTGTAATAAATAAAATGAAGAAGCAATAAATAATTTGTTAGCCACTTTGTGTTCCTGTTTGCAGGGTTGAGTGGGGAGAGGACGAATATAATTAAAGTTAATCGTAATCATAATAAACACACCAACTCTACAAAGATTAAAAAGAACAATTGGTCCAAAGTCATTGAGTAAGTTTCAAGGCTCAGAGGGCATTTGTTGGACTGTAATGTAGATTATAAAGATCTGAACTCTCAGATTCCCCAGCCTGCATGACTGAATACATGTATGGTCTCTTCTCTCACCTCCACTTATACTCCCAAAAATTCTGTGAGGAAGTCAAAGAAAAGACGTAGTGTAGGATAAAGACTGACCCAAGGACCCCAGATAGAATAGGATCTATATGTTCATAGGAAGTATAAAAAGAATATTGAAAACTATTCATATGGTGGGTGAAAAATGGATTTCCTGAGCATTAGTAAACATTGGTGATGGAAACGAGAATGTGAATATTCATAGATTGGGATACATTCACTGCAAAATAGTGACCATGAATTTTCTGCACAGGATTTTCCTTTCTTCAACCCATAAATGTTCATTTTTATGCGGAGAATTATAGGAAACGTGTTTTCTATGCAGCAAATGCTTACTTCTGTGCAAGATCCCCATATGACATGTTTGTCGTTCCAAGTTAAAAGCAGCACTGTTTTCAAGGATTGCTTTGCAATGAAGAGGTCTACATGCCATCCACTGCACCATTCTGGGTCTCTAAACTGAACAATATGAAAGAGGGAAAGGGAACATTTCTGAAGTATTTTGTCTTTATTTGCCCTAGTCTTTGCTATGAACTGGCTTACAATTTAAGAAATATATGTTTAAAATGTAAAAAGGAATACACTAGCAAAGGACCAGGTTGCCTATATAACTCTGTCTATATAAACATGTGTATGGGCACATGTATACTCACACAATAATGCAGCTTAATAGCAGTTTAGGAGGTAATCACTGCATAAGTGATTAGATTGACACATTTGAAACTATTTGAGGCCAGGTGGGTGATTATATTGATCATGGAACCTGGCATCAAATTGCTATGCTGTTTTTTCCATTTGTAGAAGAGATGCACCTCAGCATAAAAGGTAAAGGTTTCCTCTGACGTTAAGTCCAGTCGTGACCGACTCTGGGGGTTGGTGCTCATCTCCATTTCTAAGCAGAAGTGCTGGCGTTGTCTATAGACATCTCCAGGTCATGTGGCTGGTATGACTGCATGGAGTGCAGCTACCTTCCCGCCGGAGCAGTACCTATTGATCTACTCACATGTGCATGTTTTCGAACTGCTAGGTTGGCAGGAGCTGGGGCTCAGCAGGCGCTCATTCCGCTCCCAGGATTTGAACCTGGGAACTTTTGGTCTGCAAGTTCCGCAGCTCAGCGCTTTAACATACTGTGCCACCAGGGGCCGCACCTCAGCATATGAGGTGGTAAAAAAGGAAAAGTCACAGGTAGAAATGGATGGTAATCGATTCCCCTTCCCAGGGGATCAGTTAGCTCTCTGCTGTATAGTCATGCCCTTTGAGCACTTTTTGGCATTCCCTATTCTGGAGTCTATAATGCTATAATAAGTGGGTGTCTACAATACATTCTGAATTTTGCAGAGCTGATTTTGTCCTGGAACTGGGATACACTGGCATCTGCTACAGACCATTATTTGGCTGAACTCATACTGAGACTCTTTCCATTTCCATTACCCTTAAATTCATGATGTAGCACACATTAGTGGTATGTGTTTTGCAGTCACTATGATTTTGAGTCATTTTAAAACGGCATTATAGTGTCAGTGTAGATAGGGTCTATGTGGAACCTATTCCTCAGGTCACACATTAATTTTTTTAAAAAAAGGTAAGATCTACCAAAACAGTAATTGCATCCATAAAATGTGAACATTTGTCATTTTGTCTGACAGTCACTGCAGCTTTGTGCTTACAGCTGTGTTATGGAATTTACATTCTTTTCAGAGATAATACTGCTGGTGCCAGACTACAACTACTGAGGGACAGATGGGATTAGCAGAGCATATGTGTAAGATTTAAAAGCAGCAAGAGAACTTACCATGCATTACGGAATCATAAATGCATTACCCTGCATACTACGATTGGATTAGACTAAAGGTTTCTATAGCTAGGACACTTTAGCTGAAAGCTGTTAAAGCTAGCAACATATGCCTCTGGAATTTTGTGCCGGGGATCTCTTTGTTCTTTCATGTTAAATAATGAAACCACTCTTGATCACTTTTGGTAACAATGAATGATATCGTGCTGTTGAAATGGGATATGAGAAAAACGCCAGGCTGCCTTTTATTTGTTAAAAAACCTCACTCTTACAGAGTTGGAAAAATATGTATGTTTCCCCATCTTTTGAGTCTATGTGTCTCAGGCTAAAATCTGGTGGAAGGTGACCATTTTGCCTCCCATCATTGTCATATGGATGTTACTAAACAGGCATTATACCTATGATGTAAGGTGTCCCTTGCTCAATAGATTTTGCAGAGAATTATTATGTGTCAAAAGCCTGCAAAACCCAAGGAGATAAAATGTGCACTGGAAATAGGGGAGATTGCATATCTAGAGAAGATTTTTCTCTTCTGGCTATTCCACTTCACATGGCACTTACTCATCAGAAGGAAGTGGGGCAGCTTCCTTCCTTTCTAATGTGTCTGTTTAGTTTAAATTGCAAAACATCTGGATAAAACTAAGGGCAAGTCTACACTGATCTGTATTCCCAGGGTGATCCGTTATGACATCAGGCCCAGGGATGGTTTTCACAGTCATTGCCTTGGCTGCTACAGAGGCAGGAGAGAATCCCAACCAACCAGCTTCTGGATGACTATCCTTACTGTACCCTCCCATTCTCCATGTGGTGGATATGGGTCCTGTCAGTCAACCACCACCTGTAGTGTCATTGGTTAGAGTGATAAGAGGAGGAATTAGCCCCCCTCTCCCTTCTGTGATTGATTTGTGGCACAGGCTGGTTAGCAGCCAGCTGCAACAAATCACTCTGACCAAGAGGACATGAGTTTGGGGCCAGCCTGTGCCTGCGTCTGTCTCTGTCTCTGTTCTATGTTATGGCATTGAATGTTTGCCTTATATGTGTGTAATGTGATCCGCCCTGAGTCGCCTTCGGGGTGAGAAGGGCGGAATATAAATACTGTAAATAAATAAATAAATGTGTCACAATGGTTAACATCACTGCAGGTGATGACTGACTGGCCGGACACATGTAGCATCTATAGACCACTGTAACACAGAATATGGGAAGGGACAGTAATTGCCATCCCATGTCTCTGGGACACATGGGATGGTTGTGTAAACAGTTGTGGTCGATTCAATCTTTGAATCGGCCCAGCTGTTTACATGGGTTCAAAGTTGTGGGTTACTCTAAATTCTGGGCCAGAATTTGGAGTATCCAGTGACTTTTGTTACTGCACGTGTTAGGGGGGAAATGGGAATATAAACAAGGCTGATTAGAGTATATTGCCAGGACTCTGCATCCACAGATTCCACTTGAAAATTTTCTTTAGGCAGAATGAAAATATCCAAGGGCTGAAACTAACAAAATAAAGTTCAACGGGGACAAATGCAAGATACTTCACTTTGGCAGAAAAAAAAAATGGAATGCAAAGATACAGAATGGGGGACGCCTGGCTCGACAGCAGTACGTGTGAAAAAGACCTTGGAGTCCTCATGGACAACAGGTTAAACATGAGCCAACAATATGATGCGGCTGCTAAAAAAGGCAATGGGATTTTGACCTGCATCAATAGGAGTATAGTGTCTAGATCCAGGGAAGTCATGCTACCCCTCTATTCTGCCTTGGTCAGACCACACCTGGAATACTGTGTCCAGTTCTGGGCACCGCAGTTGAAGGGAGATGTTGACAAGCTGGAAAGCATCCAGAGGAGGGCGACTAAAATGATTAAGGGTCTGGAGAACAAGCCCTATGAGGAGCAGCTTAAAGAACTGGGCATGTTTAGCCTGCAGAAGAGACGGCTGAGAGGAGACATGATAGCCATGTACAAATATGTGAGGGGAAGTCATAGGGAGGAGGGAGCAAGCTTGTTTTCTGCTGCCCTGGAGACTAGGATGCAGAATAATGGCTTCAAACTACAGGAAAGGAGATTTCACCTGACCTGAACATCAGGAAGAACTTCCTCACTGTGAGAGCTGTTCAGCAGTGGAACTCTCTGCCCCAGCCTGTGGTGGAGGCTCCTTCTTTGGAGGCTTTTAAGCAGAGGTTGGATGGCCATCTGTCGGGGGTGCTTTGAATGCGATTTCCTGCTTCTTGGCAGGGGGTTGACTGGATGGCCCATGAGGTCTCTTCCAACACTACTATGCTATGATTCTATGATTCTAAGGAGCAAGAATAAAGAAGAAAGAAAATGAATATAATCTAAGATCTTTTGTAGATTATCTGGTTTTCTTTTCGGAAAATCCATGATCTTATGTCAGCTGAATGCTTACACTTTTTCTTACAATGTGAATATTCCAAAGGCAGAAATATTTCTATTAGGATGTTTTCCATTTGCTTTGGAACAGTTGCTTGATACCAAACCTCAATCACAACTCAGTGGCAATGCAGAAGATTCATGCTGAGCTGCAACAGGCAATATATTTTGTTAATATGTTGTTGAAGGCTTTCATGGCCGGAATCACAGGGTTGTTGTGTGTTTTCCAGGCTGTATGGATGCCTGCCATAGATGTGGGCAAAACATCAGGCAAGAATACTTCTGGAACATGGCCATACAGCCCAGAAAATACACAACAACCCTTTTTTGTCAATGCTTTTCTCCTTGTATGAAGTATTCTGATTAAGTACAAAGGACACAGGAAGCATTGCCCTCATTCTCAAAGAATGCCCGCCCCACTTCCTAGTACCTTTGTTACATAAAAAAATCTGGCTGCATAGCCCAGTTGCGAGAAATGGGAGAAAGTTTTGTTCCAGTTTGTTTTCATAATTTTCCCTCAAAAATTATTTTTGTATTGTTGGAAGGGAAAGAACTTTTGAGTAAAAGCAACATCAATAACAAAGCAAAGAGAAACTGACTCTGATATATTCATTTATCCAGATCCAGGATTTCAAGCACTTAGCTCTTAAAAGACTAGGTTTCAATCCTTGTGCATTCAACCGTGTTGATTTAGCTTTGCCACCTCCTTCCCCCACAACATATCTTTAACCCATATGGTAGGCTAGCTCAATATGATCCTCTATGTGCCAGGTACAGCTGTAGCTATTGAACTGTTGAAAAATTCAGAATTTCAAATTCTTTTGAAGAATTAGAAATAAAACTCCCTCAATTTACATATTAAAATGGCCATCTGTCGGGGGTGCTTTGAATGCGATTTCCTGCTTCTTGGCAGGGGGTTGGACTGGATGGCCCATGAGGTCTCTTCCAACTCTACTATTCTATTCCAGTGCATGTGAAAGTGAACTTGATCATTCCCATTTTTAATGACATATTTGGAATGTGTGAAATGTGATTCCATTCAAAAGGAGGTGCCAATAGTGCAAAATTTCTGGTTGCGTCCAGGATCTTTCAAGGACTTCATTGTAAACATTTCCTTCATTAACCAGAACCCCTTGGTTCCTTTAGCAGGAATTTTGGGGGCCCAGAGAAGCTGCTAGGGGAAGGAATAAAGAGGGAAGTTCACTTCTAAAAGTTCAAATACACTGTATTTACTTGAATGTAATGCATATCTTTTTTTGGCTTAACTGCTTAGCCAAAAGGCAAGTGCACATTATATTCAATGGCGTATTAGAATCATGTGCCAAAATATGCCTTTCCCAGGCTCAGGGCACTGGTTTCCCCAGCCTTCGCTTGGTGGAGGAGCAGCAGCTTCCCAGCTGCCCTCATTGGGGCTCTGAAAGAAGCCAGATGGAAAGCCACACCTCTCAACCAGTCTCTGTCTCTGTCTCTATGTTTATATGGCACTGAATGTTTGCCATTATATGTGCACATTGTGATCCACCCTGAGTCCCCTTCGGGGTGAGAAGAGCGGACTATAAATACTGTAAATAAATAAAACCAAGCCATATTGAGCTTGGCTTGGCGGGGGAGCCACGTCTCCTTGCTTCCCAGCTGAGAAGCAAAGGAGAAGGAACCACTCCCCTCCCCAGGTCTATTTTCTTTAGCCTCCCATTGAGAGGCTAAGGAAAAGGGTCTCCCTTATTCCCAAGTCTGTATTCCTTAGCCTCTCATTGAGAATCTAAGGAAAAGGGACCCTCCACCCACATTCCCAGGTCTGTATTCCTGAGCCTCACATTGAGAGGCTAAGGGCACCCCCCCCCCCCAAGTCATTCCCTCAAGGATATCTCTGGCAGAGTAGTAACTTCTGGTACCAAAGAAGGGAAGATTACTTTTACAGTATATTTAAAGCCCTCCTAACCTCCTATTCTGAATTATTATTATTATTATTATTATTATTATTATTATTATTATTATTATTGACACAACAACATTGTATGATACAGCAAACAAGATAGATATGCTAGATTTCGTATCACAAAATCACAAGTCGAACACTTCCCAAGCGTCTAGGACTGTGTGATGTATTTTCGGATGATGCATGCAGATCCCAGCAGGGTGGCCTTTTGCAGTTGGCAGATCTTAATTTTGTCAATGTCTATTGTTTCCAAATGCCGGCTGAGATCTTTTGGCACGGCACCCAATGTGCCCATCACCATCGGGAACACCTATACTGGTTTCTGCCAGAGTCTTTGAAGTTCAATCTTGAGGTCCTGATAGCGGCTGAGTTTTTCCTGTTGTTTTTCGTCAAAAACCTTTTTTCTTTTCCACAACTGTGATGTCTGGTGTGTTGTGTTCCAGAACTTTGTCAGTCTGGATTCGGAAGTCCCATAGTATCTTTGCGTGCTCATTTTCCAATACTTTTGCAGGTTTGTGATCCCACCAGTTCTTTACTGCAGGGAGGTAGTATTTGAGGTATAAGTTCCAATGAATCATTTGGGCCACATAGTTGTGCCTCTGTTTGCAGTCTGTCTGTGAGATTTTCTTACAGCAGCTGAGGATATGATCAATGGTTTTATCAGCTTCCTTGCACAGTCTGCATTTTGGGTCATCAGCTGATTTTTCGATCTTGAACTTGATTACATTTGTTCTGATGGCTTGCTCCTGGGCTGCAAGGATTAGGCCTTCTGTCTCCTTCTTCAGTGTCCCATTCGTGAGGCATAGCCAGGTCTTCTCCTTGTCAGCTTTTCCTTCAATTATTATTATTGTTATTGTTGTTGTTGTTATTGTTGTTGTTGTTGTTGTTGTTATTATTATTATTATTATTACTGCTGCTTCTGCTGCTGCTGTTATATTGTCATAATGTTATAAAATGCCCTGTGGCATGTTGTTCTTATATCGACGGATATGATCCATCAGTTAGTCTGAATTTAGGATTTCATAGGTCATAATGAACTCTCAGAATTGTGCCTGGAAACATCTAACAAAGATGAACACATTTTGCTTGCTGTTAAAATGATGTTTGAAAATAGGGTTTGCTACTTTCTGTGGGCATTAAGGTGGTACTGTTCAACACATGAGTGTCACCTTTGCCATAAATATAGTTCCAAATAACATAAGTCTCATCTCTAACATGAAGCCTCGCTTCTCTTTCCCTCTCTCTGTCTTTTCTTTCAAGGGTTCTTGAGGAAAGGGTTACCTGATGTTATTTTGATGTTATTCTCCACTGTGGAAAGATTCGGTGATCTAACACTTTTTATTTTTAAAGAAGTAATTCTAAGCACACAGCAGCACCTTTTTGGAACAAATTACAAAGAGGGCACTTTTGCCGCTGTGCATTACATTCAACAGCAAATGCTTTTTTTTTTTTTTGGTTTCAGGGTCTTGAAAACTGAAGTGAGCATCAGATTTGATGGCGCACTAGATTTGAGGAAATACGGTATCTAGATGCAATCCTATGTATTTATGCTCCTAAATGAATGCCTTTTCTGTTTCATTGGCGCATGAGTGCCCGAATGGAATTTGGTTTTTTTTTTCTTTTACAAAATATACGCTTGAGTGATTTTAATATCTATACACATGGTACTCTTTCTGCGTCAGCCACAAGAGATACCTGAAAGGAAAAAAACTAAATAACTCTTTTGCAAAGAGTTGTGGAGATACACACCTTTAATCTGAAAGGGAAACATTTGCTCTTTTGTTCTCCTATGTCATTCCTACTGTGTTATAGGAGTGACCATTGTGTATTACTGTAGTGATTTGTGTCTTTCACAGGGCCTTTCACTGTAGCAATATAGTTGATTGGTTAATTGATTGATAATTACTTCCATATAGGTCCTTCTTCTATACCAACTGCCACTGCTGTGTCTGCGGAGGGAGAAAGGAAGAGACAGTACCTGCTGGACTTAATCCCCTCCCCATTTCCATTCTCTTTCCTTGTGTGATGTGGCTTTAGGGTAGAAAGCTGCTTTTTCTTGTTTTTGTTTTTTCTTGTAACAGGGATGACAGTAAATAAATGATGGTGGTGGTGATGATATATGGAACCATTGCTGGAATGAAAAAAATGAGTTTGTGGTATGATGTAGCTCTGTTGTAGCTACATCTCCTTATACCCACCTTATCCTGTTTCCCCTAAAATAAGACATCCCCAGAAAATAAGACCTAGTAGACATTTTGCTGAATTGCTAAATATAAGGTCTCCCCCAAAAGTAAGACCTAGCAAAATTTTTGTTTGGAGGCATGCCCAAAGAACAGAACACCAGAGCATGCAGGATCGGTAAATGTACATACCATAGAGTGTTGTACATGGAAATATTGGTAGTAATAAGAAATTCTTGATAGGATTCACAGTTTGTCTGGTTATGCTGGTTTCTGATGACAACTACTGCACGGTATATAATAAATGTTCATATTTTTGTTCAACAATAAATGTGAATTTTTCTTCAAGGAAAAATAAGACATCCCCTGAAAATAAGACCTAGCGCATCTTTGGGAGCAAAAATTAATACAAGACACTGTCTTATTTTCAGGGAAACACGGTAGAAGCCAAGCAGTTGCATCAACCAAAGGAATTATAAAGCCTCATCTATATGAGCAGAATAATTTATACACATTGTGGGTTTGATTCTGGCTGTCTTCATGACATTCTTCCATTTTAGATATTCTGGAATAAATAGGGTTAATCCAGTTTATCCCCACATTCAGAAAAATTGGGAGATGCTCCAGACTTTGAAACAGCCCTGCCTTTTCAAGGCAGAGTAAACAGCAGGGTCAGGTCCAATTCAGCTTTAAAGTGAAAGCTAGTGGTGCCCATTGATCTCTTCTTCTCTCTTTACTGCAGTGCTACATCTAGTTTTTCAAAATGCCTGGACAGGAAAATCGTAGTAGCACTCTTTGGCGCTTCCTTTCAAGTTAGCACCAAGAGAGTGGGTTCAGGGTTTCTTTTCAGCTCTCCCAGGATGGATTGTGCTTTTGTCTTTTGCCACTCTACTCAGAGAAGAGGATGATTTATTTTATAGGAGTTAAGGTACGGCACTTGCAGTGATCCGTAAATGAGTTGAGACAAGTTTTTTGGGTTGATTTTGTGACAAAAATTTCTAGACTAATATTTATTTCTTATTTATTTATTTCTATCATTTCTACCCCGCCCTTCTCACCCGAGGGGACTCAGGGCGGCTTACAGACTGGCAATTTATGCCAATACATCATGGTACAATAAAATAAACATTAAGACAGTTAAAACAATTATAATTTACAATATACAAAATTTAAAATAGTGCAAAGTGCTTATGCCACTTGTCCACCAGAACCTGAACAAAAACCTTTATTCCAGACCAAGTCGAAGCCAGTAATACATGAGTATGAGGTACTTTCATATACCACTTTTAATAGTATTATGGGAAATTTAAAGTAGGGATGGGGAAGGTTAATTAAAGATGTCATGTATATTTTCAATGTGAGAAAGTCAACAAGAATAAAAATATTTAGAATAGATTTGTTTTTTGTAACCCTTTCTGCAAGCATAATCATGTTTTTGGAAGCAGCTGTCATAAAACATGGCCATTCTTTAAAATACTGGAATTGCCAAACTGGATTAAATAAAAGTCTATCTAATATACTACTTTTTCCCAGCTGATAGTCAAGGCCATGTGCCTCAGGCAAAGGCATAAAATGCAACTGGTACTTCTTATGGCTGGATACCGTTATTTGCCCTTTGGAATACTTTCTCCCTCACACCAGACGGTCTACCCTGAAGCATGAAAGTATGTCTCTTTTGTCTCCAATTTTTTCCCTTTTAGTTTTCTATAATTTACAATTCAGAATGTTCTTGCTTTTCCTTGGCTGTGGGTGACCTGAAAATAACCTGGGTCAACCACAGCCAAATGGATTTTATCAGTGTAGCTAGAGTATCTTTGGAGACTCATTGAATAATAATAAAAAAGTTGTTCTATTTCAGATCCCAGGGATTTAGTAGGTTTAGGCAGACACTGGAAAAGTTACATCTGGGGATAACAGCTCCCAACATCCCTCAGCCAATATGGCTAGTGCCTCGGGGGAGATTTATAAGCTATGCCTTTATATATAATATTATAAATTGTTTATTTTATTCCCCCCCCCCCCCCCCACCACACACACAAATTCCATATCCTTTTTTGATGGTGGGATTGTAAATCAATAGGCTACGCTGTTGGCAGAAGTGCTGTGAGTAGCCTGTTCCATATGAGACAGGCTTTTGCTGAGGAGCCACACTAAATAGGCCAAACAGCTACTGGGCAGCAGCAGCAGTGGCAGTGTGGTGGTTGGCACTGGTGGAGGATCTTTCAAAAATAATATCAGTGGCACCATAGCAGACACCTATTAGAACTGTGTGGAAGGACGCATTGTAAATCATTTTTCAGTATCTTTTCCCATGAAAACCCTATGATGAGACAATAAAAAATGAAATGATAGAAAGTGATAAATTTATTTATTTACAGTATTTATATTCCGCCCTTCTCACCCCGAAGGGGACTCAGGGCGGATCACATTGCACATATATAAGGCAAACATTCAATGCCATAACATAGAACAGAGACAGAGACAGACGCAGGCACGGGCTGGCCTCAAACTCATGACCTCTTGGGAACATATATAGTGGCTACAGGTTATTTACAATACATATAGTTAGATGAGACATACAAGATATATAACAAAGATAATGTAAAAGTTATACTCACAGAAAGATCTATCTTTTAACATGCATACTCTGCAAGCAGTTTGATTCCAATGCGCCCCTGGTGGTGGCGCAGTGTGTTAAAGCGCTGAGCTGCTGAACTTGCAGACCGAAAGGTCCCAGGTTCAAATCCCGGGAGCGGAGTGAGCGCCTGCTGTTGCTTCAGCTTCTGCCAACCTAGCAGTTCGAAAACATGCCAATGTGAGTAGATCAATAGGTACCGCTCTGGCGAGAAGGTAACAACGCTCCATGCAGTCATGGCGGCCACATGACCTTGGAGGTGTCTACGGACAACGCCGGCTCTTCGGCTTAGAAATGGAGATGAGCACCAACCCCCAGAGTCGGTCACGACTGGACTTAACGTCAGGGGAAAACCTTTACCTTTACCTATGAAGCTGAGTAACTAATCTCACTGTTAATATGGGAAGCACATTGGTCAGGTGGTTGCAAAGTAATGCAGTTGCTGTTACTCCTGTATCACATTTAAAGGAAGACTTTAAATCTTTACAAGAAATAGTCATAAGAGTTCTGTTTGGAGTGTGAAAATCCAAAAAGATTCATGCTGTAGGAGCTTCGTCTGGAAATCTATGCCCTTGGAAGGTGTGACAACTTCTAGAATCTGGATTCCCTATAGGATCCATATCAAAAAACTCAGAAAAGCAATTCCATCTATTATGGCTCTGAGACTGATTGATAAAACAGGTGACTGTCAGGTATTTCTCTGGTGAGTGTCATCAACAGTAATGTGCAATTGGTCTTAAATGGCTTTGCCATGCAGACTTGAATTGGTCTGACTAGAACAAGGGAGATTAATTTCATTTACCTCTGTTATACTCACTAGACAGATTGTGCTACTTGCTAGCTTTTGGTTTTGAAAATGACCGGCTTCCAAATGGGAGCATTTAGCTTGCTTATGTGGTAATCGCAAAGCTGAGCAGTGATTTAGTTTCCCATGCTCCATGAATGAATCACTCCTGGCAGTTCATGAGCTACCCTACCTCCTACCTCCCTCTCAATACACCATTGTGATGATATCTATTAATCTGCAGCAGCATCTAGTGCTGTCCCTCTCCTGTTGTTGTGCATACTGCTGCTGCAGTCAGGCATGCCTGATCACCAGCTTCCCTGTAATAATCCACACTTTTATTTTCTCCGGCAGTTGAGAGACACACTGTCAGAGAAAGAGTTTGATATGACTGTGATGAAAGAACTCCTTTCAAAGCATTGAAGAGACTTGCTATTATGGGGTCTAGTGCACATGGGGAATCCGGACCTTGTGACAGTCCTGAAGATAGAGCTCTGCAGGATGTCATGTAACAAAACATAACAAGTGTTTGAATGTTTATATCCCTTCAAGTTGCCTTTTGACTTATGGTAACTACCCTGTTTCCCCTAAAATAAGACATTCTCAGAAAATAAGACCTAGTAGCGATTTTGCTGAATTGCTAAATATAAGGCCTCCCCCGAAAGTAAGACCTAGCACCGTTTGTGTTTGGAAGCACGAACAGAACACTAGAGCAGGGGTCCTCAAACTTTTAAAGCAGAGGGCCGGTCCACAATCCTTCAGACTGTGGAGGGGCCGAATTATCATTTGGAAAAAAAACAGAACAAATTCCTGTGCACATTGCACATGTCTTGTAGCACAAAACAATAACAACAATGAAAGAACAATACAATGTTTAAAAATGAAAACAATTGTAACCAACATAAACCTATCAGGATTTCAATGGGAAGTGTGGGCCTGCTTCTGGCCAATAAGATAGTCAAGTTAAGTAGGATTCTTAACTTTTTTGTGTGTCAGGTTGCTCCTGACACCAAAAAAAAAAAAAAAAGAAAAAGAAAAAAAAAGTAGGATTCTTGTTGTTGTGTGCCTTCAAGTCATTGCAGACTTTGGCCGAGCCTAAGTCTAAAATTATTTATTTACTCATTTACTACATTTATTTATTACATTTATATCCCGCCTTTCTCACCCCGAAGGGGACTCAGAGAAGCTGTATGTACATACAGTCAGGCCTGTAGCGGGGGGGAGGGTGTTAGGGGTTCAACCCCCCCCCCCCGAAATTTTTCAGGTTATAAAAAAAACCTGGTTTACTCATGAATTTTAACTGGTTAACCAGTTAACTGGTTAACTGGTTTGTAGCGGGGAGGGGTGTGTGCTAGGGGTTAAACCCCCCCCCCCCGAAATTTTCAAAACCCCTCCCGAATTTTTTTCTGGCTACGGCCCTGCATACAATATATATTATATTATTAGCATAGCACAATATTAGCATTATATATTACTATATTGAACTATACCGCTATACTGTAATATTATATGTAATATATAATGTATAATTAATATTATTATATGGTAGTATTATTACAGTAGAGTCTCACTTATCCAACACTCGCTTATCTAACGTTCTGGATTATCCAACGCATTTTTGTAGTCAATGTTTTCAATATATCATGATATTTTGGTGCTAAATTCATAAATATAGTAATTACTACATAGCATTACTGTGTATTGAACTACTTTTTCTGTCAAATTTGTTGTATAACATGATGTTTTGGTGCTTAATTTGTAAAATCATAACCTAATTTAATGTTTAATAGGCTTTTCCTTAATCTCTCCTTATTATCTAACATATTTGCTTATCCAACGTTCTTCCAGCCTGTTTACGTTGGATAAGCGAGACTCTATTGTATTAGTATTATATTGTATAACATTATAATATTATTATCAATATTATATGTATATACAATATATTATATTATTCAAAATGATATAAAAATATTATATTATAAAACTGAGGTAGGGGGCCAGGTAAATGACCTTGGAGGGCCGTATCCGGCCCCCGGGCCTTAGTTTGGGGACCCCTGCACTAAAGCATGCAGGTTTGGTAAATGTACATACCATAGATTGTTGTATATGGAAATAATGGTAGTAACAAGAAATTCTTGATAGGATTCACAGTTTGTCTGGTTATGCTGGTTTGTGATGACAACTATTTTACAGTATATAATAAATGTTCATTTTTTGTTCAACAATAAATGTGAATTCTTCTTCATGGAAAAATAAAACATCCCCTGAAAATAAGACCTAGCACATCTTTGGGAGCAAAAAATAATATAAGACACTGTCTTATTTTCGGGAAAACACGGTATGTGAATTTCATAGGCAAGGAATGCTTAGAATGGATTTTGTCATTTCCTTCCTCTGAAATATAACCTACTCATTGGCGGTCTCCCATCCAAGTGCCAGCAAGGGCAGACTTTGCTTGGTTTTCAAGGTCAAACAGGATTTTTATGGTATTTATGCATATTCAATAATTGTTTGTATGCATATGTGCCTTCAAGTCACTCGTTGGTTTATGGAGTTCTCTTAGGCAAGGCACAATCAGAGTTGGACTTAGCATTCCTTTCATCTAAAATACAGCCTACAGCACAGGTTATTCATTGGAAATCTCCCAGAGATGACCCTGATTAACTTCTAAGATCAGACAGGATATTTGGCTTTAGAGTATTTAGGCTTACACAATAGCTGTGTGTATGTGTATGTGTCCGAAGTCACTTGTTGACTTATGACAACTCCATGAAATTCATAGGGTTTTATAGGTAAGGAATATTCAGAGGTGGTTTTGTCAGTTCCTTCCTCAGAAATGTAGCCTGAAATTCAGCACCATCATTGGGGGTCTTCCATACATGTACTATGAAAATCTAGTGCCTTTAGGGCCACAGACCCCTTGAGGGTCTATAGAAAAATTTCAGAGGGTCTGTGAGCTTGAACTAAAAAAAAATCAACCTCATATCTTTATTTTCTATGGCATCTAACTGAAATCTAGTATTTTCTTCACTTATGAAAGCATGCAATAAAATACAATAGTAGTCATTTCAGATTACAGTTGCTGGGTATCTTGAATTTTTTTATGCCTATTCATCCTTTGAAATTACAGTAGTTGGTAGAACAACGCTAGATCACATGTGATCTCAGTCTTGCTGTGTACAAACTATTGTACAAATGGTGGGAAATGTGTAAACTGTAATTTTGAATTGTGCAAAAATTTAATTTAAAGACATGCAAATGTTGAGTGTCATAAAATTATTTGTTGTTACATTCTGAGGTGGGATCTGATTTTCACCTGACTGGTAAAGAGGTCTGTGGGACAAAAATGGTTGAGAACCCCTGCTTTAGGGTATTTAAGGTTATGCAGTAAATATTAGGGTTGTGCATGGATCCATTTTTTAAAAACGGGATCTGGCTGGTTGTCCTAATTTGGACAACCATAATGGCACAGGCACTGACACCATTTTTTTTGTCCACAACAGACCACACGTCTGCTGACTATGGTTACTTTTGGTTTAATTCAGCTACATGTGGAGTGCAAAAAGGCAGCTTTGTGTCCACACAGGATTTCCTTGTGAGCCCTGCCTGTTGAGCAATCAGAACAGAAGAAAATCATGTCTTTAGCCAAGCTGGGCCTCCATTTTTCTGTTGTGCGCAGGCTTCTGAGAGAGAGAGAGAGATCATGCTCCAGTCCACTGCTGATCTAAATTCTCAGTGTCGCTAGCAGTTCTGCATCACTTGTCTTGCTTTTTGATTCAAATAACAATAAATAAGTTTTTTTAATTTTCTACACACTTAAAAAACTGCCACCGATGGTGCCCTTCACTTGATACAAGCTTCAAATGTGGGGTAGAGGTATCTTGCTATTTCTAAAGCCACCATAAAATGAGGAGGTAATTTATATCCTTTTTAAAGAATGGCTAATGCTACCAGGAGTCAACATGCCCCTGGTGGCACAGTGTGTTAAAGTACTGAGCTACTGAACTTGCGGACCAAAATATCCCAGGTTCAAATCCCTGGAGCGGAATGAGCACCCGCTGTTAGTTCCAGCTTCTGCCAACCTAGCAGTTCGAAAACATGCCAATGTGAGTATTTATTTATTTATTTATTTATTACATGCATTTATACCCCGCCCTTCTCCCCGAGGGGACTCAGCGCGGCTTACATTCTGCCACGAGGGCCAGCAACAAATATACTATAAAACAAAACAATTAAAACATGATAAAACATGATAAAAACATGATAAAAAGTATACAAAAATTAAAACGCTGCAAGGCAGCGATATTGCACTATCCTCAGTCATTCACTACTGCTACAATTACAGATTTGCGACCCAATTACATCAGCCAATGAGCTTATTTGCTGAATGCCTCGGCACAGAGCCAAGTTTTTAATTTTCTTCTAAATCCCAGGAGGGATGGGGAGGGAGTTCCACAGCTGAGGAGCCACCACCGAGAAGGCCCTGTCCCTCATCCCCACCAGCCGCGCCTGCGAGGCAGGTGGGATCGAGAGCAGGGCCTCCCCGGAAGATCTTAAGGTTCTAACGGGCTCATAGGAGGAGATACGTTTTGATAGATAGGCAGGACCAGAACCGTTTAGGGCTTTGTAGGTCAAAACCAGCACTTTGAATTGAGTAGATCAATAAGTACCGCTCCAACTGGAAGGTAACGGCGTTCCATGCAGTCATGCCGGCCACATGACCTTGGAGGTGTCTACGGACAACGCCGGCTCTTCGGTTTAGAAATGGAGATGAGCGCCAACCCCCAGAGTCGGTCATGACTGGACTTAACGTCAGGGGAAACCTTTACTTTTACTAATGCTCCTTCAGTGATGTGGCTCCAATTGAAATAAGTGTTTAAAAACACTTAATTCAACTTCATTGAAAGGGTGTTGAGGAGAAACGATACCAGAAAAGGTGGTTTATTAAGTCTGGAGCCTTAAACCCAGGTCTTATTGAAGGACCTGAGGAGAAAAGATGTCAGAAAAAATGGTTTCTTAAGACTGATGTCCTAAAAACGATGAGAAATGAAGTCTGGAAAGTTTCTCCATTGCCGTCAATGGGCCAGATCTTCTCAGAGCAAAAACAGATCTTTTGGTTGCTGGATCGAAAATGGAATGTTGTGCATTTTTGTTAGTCCTTGTATTGGATTAAATACGTAAAATTCGTACCTACAAGGCGATATCCAACATGTGGGCATGGCCCATTCCAAAAACTTTAGAATCAAAACTAACCCCATACTTTTTCGTTTGGATTTTGTAAATCTCGGAAGGCTGTCTCCAATAGTCAGATTTATTTTCATTTTCATGGCAAGCAAGCAAAGCAAAGTGGGTGGAAAAGCTCCCATATCTCTGTAAATCACCATTAGATATGGGAAAGGAGGGAGCAGTGTTTTTTTAAAAAAGTTCCTGGAGTAGAGCAACTACTTTCAAAGTAAGGATTACACCATTAAATAGGAAATAATGCTTTAAAACCAGGAGCAGATTTTCTTCATTAGCAAAAAAAAAAAAAAGTTGTATATAAAAATTTGCCACATATACATGGATAAATGAAATGTTCTGAACTTTTGAGTGCTAGCAATGGTAAATGTTTTTTACCATTGTAGCAAGTTTCACACCAATAGCTGTAAAAATGAGGGAGAAAGGAGCCCCTGAAATTTTGCCAATTATAGTAATTTAATTATGCACAATTACTATGATGACATAGTAACGAAATTTTGTTACTCTAGTTATAGTAATGATTTTTTTTTACTAATTATACTTTAGAAACATTTTTGAAATTAAATGCCAGCACCCCCATTTTATAATGAGTTTTGAAACCCCTGTGTCTGTCTAAAACTGAATGTTGTTTGTCTGTTGGCATTGAATGTTTTACCATATATGTGTTCATTGTAATCCGCCCTGAGTCCCCTTCGGGGTGAGAAGGGTGAAATATAAATACTGTAAATAAATAAATAAATAAATTTTTTAAATCAATTACACATCCCTATTAGCCAAACTGCACACCCTTTGTAACCACAGCCATTGAAATACTATGTGACTTCAACTGTGTTGTTTTGATTTGGTTTTTTTTTTGCTAGTAGTAGTAGTAGTGCCAAATACTAAGTATTTCTATAGATTATTATAAACAAAAAATAAATAAATGCAAAGATGTCTAGATGCCTTTAACACTTGTGGTCTGTAATGTCAAATTCCAGTTTCATTCTTTCCCGCCAGCCACCTAGCATATTCTTCAGTAGCGACAGTAAAGTTGCTGTCACTTGATGAAGAAAAAACGAAAGAAGGGGGATAATTATTGCATAGAAAAAGCAAGATCACACAGATCTCACAGATGGTGGGAGGTTTATGCAGATATTTTGGTAGCTCTGAAACTCTATTAAATCCTGGCTTGCAAAGTTGTGATATTACAAGTGAGCTGAAGCTCTTTTTAGAACTATATTTGTCATGAATATATGCAGGAGGAAGTGAGAAGTCAGATTAACTTGCTCCTAGTAGGCAGAATTGTGTTAATTGGTATTTTTCTTGCCAAATTTAAACTGTGAATTCTGTCTGAATAAGAAATTCTCAGCGCAACCCTATGAGTTTAGTATATTGACTGGAGGAAATAGGGAATGTCCTTATACCAAGTTAGATTATTTTATCCTAGCATATAATTTGGCTACTCTGTAGAATTTCAGGCTGAGATCATTCCAACTACTGCCTAATCCTTTTAACCTGAAATGTCAGAGATTAAAACTCCTGCCCTTGACATATCTGCTCCCTGTATTGGCACTCTACTATCAGGCAACACATAATGGCCACTTCAGAAAGGGAAGGAGGTCAGGTTTCTCCATGTCACAGCCGGGCTCACATGCCCTCAACTTGCCTTCTTCCGTCAGTTGCATTGTACTCTTGTCACTGCTGGTGTTAAAAGGGGACATGGAAAAGTTACATAGTGGGGTCAACATGTCCCAGAGTTGTCAAGACTCACATGTTGTAGTTCAACGTACAACCAATTAAGCTGTAGCATATCCAAATAGGAATAGTCAAAGGGGTAAAGCATTGAAACCAAATCTCATGAAGAGTGGTTGAGGGAGTCAAATATGTTTAGCTTAGGGCATATATACACAAACAGGCAAACATCTGGACTCAGCTCGAATCCAGAACTGGCAGTTTTCATGATGTACAGTGGCTTCCAATGAGTTTCCCAGGTTTTCTGCCCTTAGCCTGACTTTGCTGTACTTTAGACAACATTGGGGAATACTCTACAGCAGGGCTTCTTAAATGTTTTCCACGCACAATCCCTTTCAGTCTGAATTTATTTTCACAGCCCTGCGTGTGTATAGGTTTATTATTATTATTATTATTATTATTATTATTATTATTATTATTATTGACACAACGACATAGTATGACACAACAAACAAGATAGATATGCTGGATTTCGTATCACAAAATCACAAGTTGAACACTTCCCAAGCATTTAGGACTGTGTGATGTATTTTCGAATGATGCGCGCAGATTCCCAGTAGGGTGGCCTTTTGCAGTTGACAGATCATAATTTTGTCAATGTCTATTGTTTCCAAATGCTGGCTGAGATCTTTTGGCACAGCACCCAATGTGCCGATCACCACCAGGACCATCTGCACTGGTTTCTGCCAGAGTCTTTGAAGTTCAATCTTGAGGTCCCGATAGCGGCTGAGTTTTTCCTGTTTTCATCAATTCGACTGTCACCTGGTATGGCGACATCAATAATCCAAACCTTTTTCTTTTCAACAACTGTGATGTCTGGTGTGTTGAAAAGAAAAAGGTTTGGATTATTGATGTCGCCATACCAGGTGACAGTCGAATTGATGAAAAACAACAGGAACTCAGCCGCTATCAGGACCTCTATCATCATCATCATCATCATCATCATCATCATTATCATCTATATTTCTACCCTGCTTTTCTCACCCTGAAGGGGACTCAGAGCGGCTTACAGGTATGGCAAAATTCAATGCTGCATTACAAATATAAAATATATAAAAAAGGTTTAAAAATTAAACATTTACTGATAATAAATTAGCATTTGTAAAGTTTTCTAAACAGGCTGATTTTTCTTTTAATGAAGTACAACTGAAGTATTTACTGTGGAGCCCACTGTAAACACTACATATTGTTACTAAGATTTGTGTAAATGTCTAACTGGCATTCAGGCACCTTTTACTGTTGCCAAATGTTTCATGATCACAACATTGATCTGAGGGGATGCCATTTGGGTTAGGACACAAAGTTTAATATGTTTACAAGAAACTCTGGGCAAGTGGGCATATCTTGGGGTTTTGTAGCCATCTGGACAGCTGGACTGCAACTGTTTTGGCTTGATCCACTGTCCATCACCCTTCTTGTGCTTATCAGCAAAGGAAAGGGAATGGATTACAGCCTTCCCTCACTACTTCGCAGTTCACTTTTTGTGGATTTGCTGTTTTGTGGTTTTTCAATAAACTCCAAAAGTCTATTATATATCATAAAAAATTACAATTTACAGCCCAAGGAAGGGAGGAAGGAGAAGCTGAAGGGAGAGAAAAGGAGCCCAAGTGGCTACGGGAGGAGAAGGAGGTGATTTATCAGCACACAATTGGTTGATAAAGACTTAAAATAGTGTAGAACTACTAAAATAATGTATAAATATTAAAATAAATATACATCCCTACTTCGTGGATTTTCATTTATTGTGGGTGGTCCTGGAACCTAACTCCAGCGATAAGTGAGGGAACACTGTATTCACATGTCACTGTTTACATTCCCTGCTGGCCACGAGGCCCATTGCAAGTGCCTGGATATCACTTCTGCTGGTGTCAGAATGAGGAACCTGCATGGCCATCAAGAAGGAGAGGGCCACTCTAGAATCTTTCTTACGAATCACACGGTCACATTAGTCTCACATCAACAGATGTGACAAGTGATGGTATGGTAAGAAAGGAATGGCAGTGGCAATGCAAGGACAAGACAACAGGCCAGTTCAGGGACACACTGGACCATCTGGACACTGGCTCTAGATTCAGACCCCCTCGATGGATTGTCACCTTGATGTGGTGAGGGGGCTTGCGTGTTCCAATGAACCTGAGGGCACAACCACGGGAGTCACACACTCCCAGGAGTGGCCACAGGGGAGGTTCCAGACCAAGAACAATCCGAAGACCCAACGACCTCAACGGCGGAGCAGGCGGAGGATAACATGGTACATGTAACAATGGCTGTGAAGGCTGAAGAAGGCTGCAACAGGCTGAGAAGCCACTCTTGTTGTGTTAATCACACCACTGCTGGGACCTCAATCTGTGAAGACTGTGTGTTGACCGGCCGTGCACTGACCTCCACACATTAAAAAAAAAATCATGCACAGGCGTCTTCCAAGAAATGGAGGACCATCATCCTCGAACTACAAGTGATCGCCTAAGTAAGTCTAGATTCAGAAGGAATGTGCTGGATCCAGGATAGCTCTGTTGCAGAAATATCAAGGGATAATATGCACCATGTTGGAAATAAAAGACTGAGAAGTGATATCTTAAAATATCCAAAGTTTCCTCTTCTGATAAATGGAGCAAGTTAATTTTTCTCCTGTTCCAAAGCAAAACCTGAACAAATAGATTCAATTTATATGGTAGGACATTCTGACTGAATGATTTTCTGATGGTAAAAGCCATTTGACAGTGGACTTCCATCACAGGGTGTTGGTCTCTCCTTCACTGGAGGCCTTGAATTAGTGGTTGGATGGCCATCTGTCAGGAAGTTTTGTCAAGGTATTAATGAATTGGCAAGGTGTTGGGCAAGATGATTTTTTACACAGTTTGAACCCTATGATTCTATAAATTTCCCCAGCTGCACAGCCACTGCCATGTTGACTAGGGATTCTGGGAAATATAATAACCCTGAACCTTTTTCAAAGCTCTGAAATCAAGTAAGAATGAACTGCCAATCTAGTCAGTTTTGGAAAATGAAAAAGTGTGGAAGTAATGCTCAGGGTTGTGCTAACAACAGTGCAAAAAACAGTATTGCTATTGGTGGCATAAGGTGTTAGGCAGAGCTGGCCCTAGGTATTTTTCAAGTGTAGGCGAAGCTGTAGCACTCTGTGGGCATTTCCTTTAGTGAACCATAATTCATCCTTCTCTCTGCCTCAGTAATTCTGATCACTGTTTTATCACCATCATTCGCCATTATGATGTACTATTTCAGTCTGCAATTAATGCTATCTTTTCACATTTAGTGACAGGTTTGAACTGGGGGAGCACAATAGGACTGTTGGGGCTGACTGTTGGCCATAGTCGATGTATTCCTATTATATATCGAACTTCATGCACCACTTCTATGATTGGGGACTGTGAGAGATAGTAGTGAATTCAGTTGGCAAGGCAAAAGCTGAACAACAAGCAGTCTCTACCTGCCCACCACACAAGATCTAGCAAAGAGATCGATACTCTTACACTTCTTTGCAAAATATAAAAAGTAGCTTTACTTACAAATTACTAAAGCAACTATTCTGCATTTTTTTAAAAAAATAATTCTGCTGAAGTTGCTTCATTGAAGGCTTTAGCTATGCACCATCATGAATCCTGAATAAAGTCCATGTTTGGAGGTACCTATGATGAAATGTAAGAAAGGGTTTAAAAGAGGAAGACAAGGGTCTAAGGTTAAATAATAATAAATAACTTTAAAGTGGTTGCCCATCACAGTATTAAACTCTCTCTCTGTTCACTCAGTCCTTTTATGTAGTCTGGGGTTCATGGCTTTCATGTTTTCAGAGTTCCCGTTTTTTATCAGTAGTGCTAATAGGGTTTCTGCCAGCTGTATTTCTTCTCACCTTTTATTTTGTGTTAGCTTTTGTATTTCGTATCTAAAGTATTTTTACATTTATTTTGTATGTCTCCTGGGGAGGTCTGTGGAGAGCATATGTACAAAATGCGTAATGAATTCATATACCTGAATAAATAGTATTAACTGGAAATGGCATGAATCATAAAACACTGAAAAAACTGTTAAGGACTAATAATTCATTATAGTTTTTAAACCACAAAGGTTTAATATTGTTAGTCAAAAGTAAATGACTAGTACACTTGAAAACAGCCCACATTTATAACAAAATGTAAGACTGAATGTTTTATTGGTCAGAGCAATTGGTCCATGTGATGAAGAGAATCCCCCTCCCGCAAATTAGTAGGTTGAAATATTTTCTTTAAATGGAAAGTAGCATAAGAAACAGCTCTATTTTATTTCCTCATGAAAATTAAAATGTGCATGCCAGTGTAGAGCACATGTGGTGAAAATAAATTTGTATCTTGCATGCCAAAATCCATCCCATAGCAAATTATTATGGCAGAGTTCTGAAGAAATAAGAGAAGAGGTTTATAATGGAAATGCTGATGAGCAACTGAAATAAATACTATTAATACAAATGATTGGCTATAAAAACCACCAAAAATGAAATTATGAACGTCTCTGAGGGTCAAAGGGGAGAGTAAAAATGTCAATGAGTTAAATTTTATGTGTAACCTTACAGGGATTAAAGGCATTCCCTGCCAAGATTTTTTTTAAAACAGATATTTCTTTGTGCAGTATTTTTTAAAAAATCTACATTGTTTTTGCATACACAGCAGGGGTGTGCAATTTGGGTAAGCCTCATGCCGTTTTCGGTGTCCGATATTCGGTTGCCCCCCTTCTATTTTTTCAGGAGCTGCCTGAATTCGGGAGGGCAATATCCCTTCCCTTTCCTCTGATGATCACCACAAGATCAGTTTTCACTCCAGGAAGTTCTAGCCCATTGGTGGCAATAGGGGAACTTCCATTTTGTCATTTTAGGGTTATTGGGATGGAAATGGCCACACTTGGAGGAAACATATACCGCTGCAAACTCACCAAGTTTGAGAACCTTTGAGTCATCCACTAACTTTTATCCAGCCTCTGAATAATAATTGTTTTTCCCTATGAAGACCCTCACTGTTTACCCCTAGTTCAGCACTTTTTAGTTAGAGGGATTAATATTTTATGTACAGTTTCTGGGGGGGGGGGGGGATGCCAATCTGGATAGCTTCTTTGCATTTGAAAACAGGAAAATCACTTATAGCTTGCAACAATGTGTAAATATTAAACTGCTTCAATAGTCTAGAATTATACTAGCATAATTCCTCAAGATTCCGACTTTTTTGTCAAAAGATAGGGTATTGCGCATCAACCAGGAAATGAATTCAATACAGGATTGCCTTTCTCTTTAAATAACATGTTGTTTCATTGACTGTTTAGTCATAGACTATTCAGATCTCTTTCATTCATCCTCAAATACTGATGAGAACATGAACCTTCTTGCTCATGAAAGTCAAGTAGATTATTTTGGGATGAGGAGAACCCTGCACTTTTCTCCACTTCAAATCATATCACATGTTATTTTATACATAATAGTCATTATATCTGGTTGTTATGACATACACTAGAGTCTCACTTATCCAAGCTAAACAGGCCGGCAGAACCTTGGATAAGCAAATATCTTGGATAATAAGGAGGGATTAAGGAAAAGCCTATTAAACATCAAATTAGGTTATGGTTTTATAAATTAAGCACTAAAACATCATGTTATACAACAGATTTGACAGAAAAAGTAGTTCAACACACAGTAACGTTATGTTGTAATTACTGTATTTACGAATTTAGCACCAAAATATCATGATATATTGAAAATATTGACTACAAAAATTCCTTGGATAATCCAGAACCTTGGATAAGAGAATCTTGGATAAGTGAGACTCTACTGTATAACATATAGTTTTAAACAACTGATTTTAAGTGGAGATAACTGTTTTAATGTTTATGTATTTATAGCTTTTTTATGTTCCGGCATTGAATGTTTGCCGTATATACTGTATATACTCGAGTATAAGCCTAGTTTTTCAGCCCTCTTTTTAAGACTGAAAAAGCCCCTCTTGCCTTATACTCGGGTGAGGGACCTGGTTGGCTTATATTTGGGTCAGCTTATACTCGAGAATATATGGTACATTTATTATTTTTCTCTATTATTGTTGCTACTATTACATTTATTTTACTCTATTTTTATTATTATTATTGCATTTATTATTTTACTCTATTTATTATTACATGTATTATTTTCCTGTATTATTTATTAATTAATTAATTATTATTATTATTATTACATGTATTATTTTACTCTATTATTATTAAAAGGATACATAAGCACATTTACATTGAAGAAGATGAGAATAATGATTTGATCAGAGTTGGAGAGTCTTATCTTAAATTTGAACTTTATGTAAATATTCAAAAACATTTAACCTATTGATGCCTCAATTAATGTAATTTTATTGGTATCTATTTTTATTTCTGAAATTTACCACTCCTGGCTTATACTTGAGTCAATGTTTTCTCAGGTTTTTTTGTTGTAAAATTAAGTGCCTCGGCTTATATTCGGTTCAGCTTATACTCGAGTATATACTGTATGTTGTGCTCTGCTCTGAGTTCCCTTCGTGGTGAAAAGGGTGGAATATAAATTTTTTTAAATAATAAATAAATGAATAAATAAATAAAAATCCCACATCAAATGCCTTTAGAATACACTGCCTTTTAAAGGGAGTGGATGGGCAATTTTGAAGACATTCAAAAGCAGAGCTTTGTACCTTGCTGTCTTCCCTGTTTCCCTGACAATGACATGATGAAGCCTACCTGAAAGGTATATACCAGTATTTTTGATGAAGACTACCTGGCTAGCTTATAATGGACTCCCATATATTATGGAGATCAGATACAATGTTTAACTTATGACCTGCCCACCTAATTTCTAACTGTATGGAAATCTACAATAGCTTGGTAATTGCCACCATTAATTTGTTCTTGGCATGCAGCAAGTGTGCTTTTATATCCCCAACTTTGCCAAAAGAGCAATTTAGCAATTAATGAGGGATTGCAGAAGATGTTTCAGAATAAAATTAGAGGCATTGCTTGCTGAAGTTAGAAATAAACTAGGGGGAAGGGGATTAATTCTTAGTTCAACACATTTGGCCATTGTGTATTTTAAAAGAATAAAAAAAGTATATATCTTTTTTTCTGGTTTAATAAGTAAAATACTGATTCTGGAACTTTTTAAAAATGTAACATTTTACAAGGGTGTAAAATTGTTGTTGCTTCTCAATTCAGGTTTTCAGTGGACCTGGCAACTGAATACCTAGCTACTAAAGCAGACTTTCCATGTCCTACCAGAGACCTGTTTAATTTGAATTGTAATGCTAAAAGAATTACAAACGGCAATTCAAATGTAAATAAATAGATCCAAGATTAAAGGGACAAAAAAATTCACCCTGTTAAGTTTATAACTTTTGGAAAAGTGGAGTTAACACCATTTTACATATCCTACGCCTCCGGTGGCTCAGTGTGTTAAAGCACTGAGCTGCTGAACTTGCAGACCGAAAGGTCCCAGGTTCAAACCCGGGGAGCGGAGTGAGTGCCCGCTGTTATCTCCAGCTTCCACCAATCTAGCAATTCGAAAACATGCAAATGTGAGTAGATCAATAGGTACTGCTCTGGCAGGAAGGTAACGGTGTTCCATGCAGTCATGCTGGCCACATGACCTTGGAGGTGTCTATGGACAACACCGGCTCTTCGGCTTAGAAATGGAGATGAGCGCCAACCCCGAGAGTCGGACATGACTGGACTTAACGTCAGGGGAAACCTTTAGCTTTATCTTTTACATGTCCTAGGTAGAGCATGGAAAACTGGTCAATAGACTAAGTCCCCTTTTACACTTCCATATAATCGGATCAGATAATCCAGATTATCTGCTTTGAACTGAATTATATGAGTCTACACTGTCATATTAGCCAGTTCAAAGCAGATAATCTGGATTTTATATGGCAATGTAGAAGGGGCCTAAGGGTCTCAAAACATTAGAATGTGTGGCACATATATTTCAACATTGAGAAGAACTTCCTCACTGGAAGAGCTTTTTGGCAGTGGAACTCTCTGCCCCGGAGTGTGGTGGAGGCTCCTTCTTTGGAGGATTTTAAACAGAGACTGGATGGCCATCTGTCAGGGGTGCTTTGAATGCTATTTCCTGCCTCTTGGCAGGGGTTGGACTGGATGAGGTCTCTTCCAACTCTATGATTCTATTATTTGTTTCATATACACTTTAGCAATATAGCCTAAAGCACAGTCATACACACTATACTAATAATTTTATGTGTAAGTAAAGTTTGTCTACATTCTACCATCCAAAAGCAAAGGTGTCAATATGTCAGCCACCCATGTGGACAACTTTGGATATTGGAATATTTTGGATTTCAGAAGGGATGCTCAGCTTGTATCATGATCACCACCATTATGATGATTTTTGCAACTAAGTTCTATATTATCTGAAACATGAAATTCCCTAGTTAATTTTGGTCTTATCATTCTTGGTTTTAGTGTGACCTAGTTCATGTTGTTTTTTATAATGATAAACATGGGAAGGAAGACATTTATATAAAACACTTAGAATTCATTGCAGATAAGGAGAGATGCAAAAGGGACAAGCAATTTTTTCTAACGTATCAGGAAGAGGTGAGAAAATGGATTTTTCTCAAAACTCTGGATGTTTTGCCAAATTTCTAATGAAGTGCCACTCATTGCTCTCAGGTTAGGAGCACCTAATTTGGGGGAGGAGTCAAAATAAACCCAATGGACGTGTCAATATGTTTAGGGTAACATTGAGGTTCCAGATATCCATAAATAAATATCTGAAAAACATCAAACACACATGATCAGCAATATGTAGGAAGAGTTGTGGAATGTTGTTTTTGAAAAGAAAAATGTAAAAACCTGGTTGGGATAGGGAATGAGGGTGAAATAAATAATGGAGCTCTTATGCATAATTGAACAAAACAAGTTTGATTGGGTAAAACCTTATTGGAGAGTAAGGCTATACTACAACAATATGGGTATAAGTCCCATATTGGAGCACTGACTTCAACACCAGCACTGTGCTCAGGTTGTCTATGAAAAAGGGGTGCAGTTCAACATATAAAAAGCAAAGTTTTGACCTAAAGTAGCAACATGAGCTGTTCAGTATGTTATCTAGGTTAGACTATGGAAATTCTTTAACAGAAAAGCATTGCCAAAATATGGAGAGAATCAGCAGGGGTTCATAAATGCTTAAATTAGCTTATGTAGCATTTGGATTTAAAGGCAAGAGAGGGAGTTAAGGAACAGATGATATTTACAGGAGAAAGAGCATCAAGTAGATGGAGCAATGGAAGCTAATTGGGGGGAAAACCCCAGATGATGTGGTGAGGATTACTCCTTCTTTTTGATATATAGAATTTGCCCGCCATCTGTTAACATAATTTACTTAGCTTTGAGCTGATGAAGTAGCAGCTTTGGCCAAGACAGCCTTTTAACATCTTCATCTGTCCAGGAGATTACAACTGCACCTTCCACTTGTTGACCAAGATGGATTTATGTCTTAGTCCCTTTATGACACCACATACTAGATCTTTGTCTTATATGCTGTGCTGTAGATAGACTGTGGGTAAAATACTTGCTTTGCTATGCTTAAAAATCAGAGTGGTGTTGTGAGCTATTGTCCTATATTTTGGGGTGAATCATGTCACATTATCACTCCAAAACTTACAAAATACTTTTTTTTAGCATACCACCAGATTTTGGTGAAAATGACTAAAATAAGTAAGTCCTTTGAGAAACGAGTTTCCTGTAGTGTAGTATCAAAATTCAATGGCAAAATAGGGGAGCAAGTGGAAAAGAGATTTGCCACTTCATCACATAACTTAAATTCCACTGAGTTCTATACTTAAAATCTGGTATTCCACTGATCCACTACATTTGTTTTGGTTAAAGTGCAGTTTTTTTAGTCTTTTAAACGTTGAGGGCAGCAATTTTTTCTAACGTATCAGGAAGAGGTGAGGAAATTGATTTTTCTCAAAACTCTGGATGTTTTGCCAAATTTCTAATTAAGTGCCACTCGTTGCTCTCAGGTTAAAGGTAAAGGTAAAGGTTTCCCCTGACGTTAAGTCCAGTCATGTCTGACTCTGGGGGTTGGTGCTCATCTCCATTTCTAAGCCGAAGAGCCGGCGTTGTCCGTAGACACCTCCAAGGTCATGTGGCCAGCATGACTGCATGGAGCACCGTTACCTTCCCGCCGGAGCGGTACCTATTGATCTACTCACATTTGCATGTTTTTGAACTGCTAGGTTGGCAGGAGCTGGAGCTAACAGCGGGTGCTCAAGCCGCTCCTGGGATTTGAACCTGGGACCTTTTGGTCTGCAAGTTCAGCAGTTCAGCACTTTAACACACTGCACCATCGGAGGCTCTCAGGTTAGGAGCACCTAATTTGGGGGAGGAGTCAAAATAAACTTTTTTTTGGATGGTGGGCAGGGCCAAATGTCTGCAGTGTGGAAACCTCTTCATTGAAAAATATGCAAGACAACTGAGTGCACTAAACAGTGCAATCCCAAGGTAGGGAAAAACTCCTTTTTATTATGGAATGGAGTTAGACTGAACTCTGTCCTTCTGAACACTTCCCAGCGTAATCTGATGAAGTCCTTGTAGTGGTATGTGTTTCCCAACCTTGCGATAAAAAGCAACCTCTCAGACTCTAGAACACTACATAATTCTAGTGCAATATGTACAATTACTGCCATGGTTGCATCCTATGGAATCCTGGGGTTTGCCATTTAGGGAAAGATACTTAGAAGTATCAGCTAGAGAGCTCCTTTGTTGCTTCATCAAACTACAGATCCCAGGATGTTGCTATGACACTTAAAATGGAACCATTGTATTATAATGTTATATTATGAAAGGGATAGGCAGCACTGAATGTAATGAGAATTGCATCTGAGTAGAGAGCAAATTAATTGCTTGTGAAAAATGTTCTGATTCTCATTTGTACAGTTTGTCATTTTCATGTTTCCCATAATAGACAAGAGGGTGTGTTTGTATCTACCTCAACAGCTTAGAAGAACAACATTGTGATTATCTTGGCTCCAGAGAAACTATTCCATATTTTATGTGGGTTGCTCAAAAGATGTTGTCTAGACCAGCTGAGTCTGTCTAGTCCCATGGAGAGGTCTAGAACAGCGAAGCAGTCTCCACTTTCTGTTTACTTCTAGGGCTTTTTGATTGTCTGAGAGACACATTTGTAAGAGCAGCCTGTATTTGATTTTTCTTTCAAAATGTTTAAAAATCTAGTTCTTTTTTCAATTATAGAAGTTTTGGTATTTACTTTAAGAATTTAAGCACAATGTCCTATGGGTGAAAGAAATAGTGTAACTAGCAGGCCTTCTGCTCAGTTACTGGTTCGGTTAAGAAAGTCCTAATCCACATAAGGAGATCATCTTAATGGTTGCATATTTGTATATTTTAAATTATATACTAATGGCTTTTATGTCAAGCCACTTTGAGTCCCCTTTGGGGACTAATAATAATAATAATAATAATAATAATAATAATAATAATAATAATAATAATAAAGGCCACCCTACTGGGATCTGCGCGCATCATCCAAAAATACATCACACAGTCCTAGACACTTGGGAAGTGTTCGACTTGTGATTTTGTGATACGAAATCCAGCAAATCTATCTTGTTTGCTGTGTCATACAACAACAACAACAACAACAACAACAATAATAATAATAATAATAATAATAATAATAATAATAATAATAATAATAAAACAACTGCAAAAGGTTACCCTACTGGGATCTACGCGCATCATCCGAAAATACATTGCACAGTCATAGACACTTGGGAAGTGTTCGACTTGTGATTTCGTGATACGAAATCCAGCGTATCTATCTTGTTTGCTGTGTCATACAATAAATAATAATAATAATAATAATAATAATAATAATAATAATAATAATAATAATAATAATCCTGGCAGAATTTCTGTTCTTTTAAGATGAGAGACACAAAATCATCAATCTTTGTCTATCTGTCTCTCTGTCTGTCTGTCTGTCTAGCTATCTATCATCTATCTATCTATCTATCTATCTATCTATCTATCTATCTATCTGTCATCTATCTATCAATCTATTTTCTGGGATGGAGAGGAAGTGCTAAGTAACACACCATTTCTGACTTTTCTGTTTTTATCCAACAAATATAATTATGACAAATGAAAATTATCTCATTATTGTTTCAGTTAATTGCCACTAAATTGCTCAGAATAACATAAATCTGCTCCCTTGTGCTTACACCAACCCTATTGAATATGTTAGGTTGAAAGAAAGTGACTAGAATTAGCATGTTCGCTAATCTTCCTGACTGCATAGGGAGCTGCATCGCAGGACATTATTGCATAAAGCTGGTAGCACAGGCTTGAAAGTTCCCAGCCATGAACACAATCTCTTATCATCATACCCCACCATTCTACAGCCACCTCAAATCAATCTTCAACTCATGTCAAAAAAGTACTTTTTGGAAAAATGGGGACCTCCCATTTTTAGGTAGCTAAAAGCACTTTGAATCTGTTCAAAGTGTTTTCAGGTGGTGCAATAATCTAAAAGCACTTCAGCAGTGCATTTAGAGACTATGGTGTGACATTTTGGGCATGTAGGGGGCTGTCAGGACCCAGGCTACAGAGCACCAATAACCATACACAGAGGCCAGAATCTATCTAATATCTTTATTGTGGAAATATATAAAGTTAATAAAAACAAGTGTAGAAAATAGTCCAGAAGTAGACCTTTCAGGAAAGGTCAAAATTAGTCCAAAGAAACAATGTCCAATATGAAATATTAAGGTCCAAAGTTGTAATCCAGTAACCGAAACACTCACTTTGCCAAGCAAAGTGAGGGGAGATGACAAGGTCCTTTAGTCCATGAAACTTAAGCAAGGCTAGGAAGTAAACTTGATTCTTGGAACACTAGGCTTAATTCAAGGCAACAAGAAACGAGGAGCAAGAACAGGATCCGTGGTAAATTCGTGGCGAGGTCCGGAAAGCAAGGCAAGGTCCGTGGAGCAAGGCAAGGTCCTGGGAAGCAAGGCAAGGCTGGAAACGGGAGCAAAGGACTTGGACGCGGGAGTAGCGTAGTCCACACACAACCTACTCCCGAAGCTGACGAATTGACTCCGCAAGATTCCTACGTGGGCAAAACACCTAAATAGGGTCTCGTTTTCCCGCCAAAGAACAATTCTCTGGGGAACCAGAACCGAAAGCCATTCTCTGTGTCCAGATGCATGACTCCCTAAAGTTTCCCATGGGAAGCAGGCTTAATCAGCTGAATGCCTGGCAGCAATCCTAGAGCTCCTGCGAGACGCCTCCTGAGCGCCTTTCTGTTGTTTATAATGATCACGGTGAGAAAATGGGGGAGATTTCAGCTCAAGGCTTGTTTGGCAGACTAATGGAAGGCAAATCTCCTGCAGGTGCAAGGGCTCCAATTCTGGCTGAAAAAGCTCCAATTCTGGCTGAAACGGTGGGAAACCTAAGTTTTCCTCTTCATCTGTCACAACAGTGCTAGGAACAGGACTACATGGCCCATGAGTCATCACAGGGGCTCACTTTGAACTGCTTCACTTCCCAGTGACCATAGTGCTACTTATTTTAGATCTTGTTATGTTTAATTGTTGTGGGTTTGATTTATCTGCCCATTCTAAAATAGCTCCATCGTTGATGCTTTGCGATTATTACATTGAACTTTATTGTCCATTTTAGCTGTGAAACTACCTCTCCCCATTTTGGAATATTCTGCACTTTGGCCTAGATCTGTGTATTAGTCTCCTGTTTTTAACTTTTTATGCTGCATGTTGATTTTAATGACTGTTTTATTGATGCTGATGTTTTTATTGTTGGGATATTTGTGTTATTGTTTTGTTATTGTTATTATATTATTGTATCGGGCAAGGCCCCATGTAAGCCGCCCTGAGTCCCTTCGGGGAGATGGGGCGGGGTATAAAAATAAGGTTTTATTATTATTATCATCTAGTGATCAGACTTAGACGAGCTCTGACCGTGAAGCCATAACTATCCTCTTTTATCCTGGTGGCTTGGTTTTTTTTAAAGTCATGAAACTGTGCAGTTTCACTATTAATTCCATGCACCGAAAGGGATTTCCATTTTTGATTATGCATTTCTGTACTTTGCTAGCTTTTCTTTGTTCTTTTACAAATGTTCCAGCAATTTGTTGGAAGCAAACTTCTGCAAACACCAGTTTGAACTATTTGGCAATAAACATTAGATTCCCCCCCACTTGCAGAATACACAAACCAGGGAAAGGATTGTTATAGCAAAAAAAAAATCTTTCTTTTTTATTGTTTTACCTCAGGTATCCGGCAGTTAGGTAAGGATAAACATGAGAAATAGTCATTGTTTGGTTTTGGATTCATGAATGGACCAATTAGAAAATGGGTGAACTATAACTCCCATCATGCTGGGTCAATTCCCCCAAACCCTGCCAGTATTTTATGATGGAAATGTTGGATATGTGTGCCAGGTTTGGTTCAGATCCATCATTAGTGGAGTTTACAGTGCCGTTTGCATATGGATGAAGTCCCATTCTTCTTTGTCATTGCCCCAAAACCTCACCAGTAGTTAAAGTTGATCATGTTGGGTATGTTTGCCAAATTTAATTCAGAACCATAGTTGGGCTCACAGTGCTCTTTGATTGTGGGTGAAATATAACTCCAGTCATCCAGGATCAATCCTCACCAAAACCCACCAATAGGTCAAATTGATCATGGTGGGTATATGTGCCAAGTTTGGTCCAGATCCATTATGGGTTAGGTTCAGAGTGTATTTTGATTGTGTGTGAACTAAATTCCCATCGTTCTCTGTCATTGCCAACACCCCCAATACTTAGAAGGTGGTCATGATGGATATGTATGTCAAGTTTGATCCAGATCCATTATCAATGGGGTTCACAGTGCTCTGTGGAAGTTTTCCCTGGATGTGGGGTGAACACTTTATCCAGGGTCAAATCCCTCCCCCTCCCCCTAAAGAAGCAACCCAATTCCAGTATTTTCTATTGGTCATGGTGGGTATATGTGCCAGGTTTAGTTAAGATCCATCACTGGTGAGATTCACAGTGCTCTCTGGCAGTGGGAGCAATCTTGAAAAATACATACACATATAAATTCACTTATGTATAGCTAGATTTAAATATTCAAGAGGACAGCGCTTGCAGAAGTATTAAACTGAAAAGTCTTGCAAAAATTTGAATCCACAGAGTAGTGCAATTTTTCCATAAAAAGGGATGGGGGGTTGGATGAATTGGGGGTAATACATGGATTGAGAGGAGACAAGTTTTAACAGTTGTGGTAAGTGCTTGATGAATGGATTGGTGCAGTAAGAAAAGTGGCTATCCTGATTTGCTCCAGCTCAAACCTGGATGAGTATACAATATCAGACTCATTTTTAGTGCCTCATGTGATAATGTCCTCGGTCTCCTCCGTGGTTAGTTGGACACAGTAACCACTGTGCAAATTACCATTATTAAATCTTCAGAAACCTGGCAGTTGAGACAGTCTATGTAAGTTGCCCCAGATATTGGGGAAACTTGAAAACAGTCACTTTTTGAGGAGTTGCAGATCCCTCGTATATACAAACAAACCAAACAAAAACACCTAAGTAAGAAGAGGACCAAAAAGTCTCTTTTAGAAAAATTACAGCTGATATAGCAATTATATAATTTGTGTATGTGCATGTTTAGAAATTCTTTATGAGCCTGCTGAATGGGTCTTCTGAGCTGTTCTGGTCTTTTACGTAGCTATATAATTAAGACATACGCTATACATAGGAAAATATTTACAAAATTTCAAAAAAAACACACCCCTATACTGCTTATGCTCAGAACAGTTCCAAGAACTACTTGCTTGTGGTTTTCAGTATCACCCAAACCACACATGAGAACTCAGTAATTCAAGCGACAGACAGGCAGAGGAGCCATTATAATTATAGAAGGAACCTGGCAATGCCTGCTATTCAATAGTCCCTTTTTTGGTTTCTCATCATTTTTTCAAAAGTTAATGCTTGAGATGAAAATGTTCATGTTTAGCTTCCCAGTCTTAGTATGTTAGGGTGCATGAAAGTTTGAATATCATATTTTCCTTCCATTTGCAACTTATCCAAGAAGCAGCATTTCATGCCCATTTTTCTCCCATGACATCCTATATGTATGCCCCTTGCCTGAATGTCTTTAGAGTTCCTTGAGCTACAAGGCGTTTGACTTTATAGATTAACTTGCTGCAATAAAGGAAATCTCTGCTTTTTTTTGCTCTGTTGAAGGCTTGCCATTCAGAACTAGATTCATATAACAGTTTTGATTGATTCATTTTTCATGTGCTACAATTCCATTGTGCATTTTCATCAATTTCCCTATGCTTTGGACTTTTGAAAACCTCCTTCTACCCAGTATCTACAATATTAATCAGTTTAAACATTTGTCAGTGTGATTGATAGAGGGATGCAGAGAGAGAGAGAAGGAGAAAGAACAAATAAATCTGGTTTGGATGCAGTTTTAGTATATGCAACTGAGGCCATGTCTACATGAGAAAAATTCCAGACACACCCTGAATCCAAAGGCCCTTCCTCACAGGGCAAAATATAACAAAGTTGTGCATTAAGTCAAATCAGGGGATACTCCAAATTTTTCAGGCAACTCCAAAGTACTTTCAGGCTTTGCAGCCCTTTCTACAGATGGATTGGGTCCGTTTTTGCTCAATCTGTTGTCCCATGAACCAGTACTATTACCCTTTCCCTGCATTCATAAGTCACTTTTAAACTCACCATTCCCATAGCAGCTCTTCCTTGTCCCTGACATTCGCAGAGAGACTGGTGAATAGGGTGGAAGGAGGAAGGGTAAATTCTCCCCCAAATTGGACTAAGGCAGTGGTTCTCAACCTGTGGATCCCCAGGTATTTTGGCCTACAACTCCCAGAAATCCCAGCCAGTTTACCACCTGTTAGGATTTTTGGGAGTTGAAGGCCAAAACATCTGGGAACCCCAGGTTGAGAACCACTTGTCTAAAGGACCTTCTATGGATGGAAATATTTTGTTGGCGGCAGAAGTCAGATACCGGATTCAGCAATCTTCCAAACTATGCAGTTTGGGGGCGGGAAGGAGGTAGAAATTTGGGACATTACTTTATAAGGTGCTTATGAACAATAACATCTCCTGTTATTCATGCTCAGCATCTGCTACACATCTGTTAATGGAATCATATCTTCATGGAAAAGTTAACCAGTTCTGTAGAAGAATCACTCCAGATTTGGCAATCTTTCATGTTGTACTTAACGTCATTCCATTTTCCTGTTCAAACCCAGTCCCACTTCCTGGGCCATTGAAATAATCTTCTTCCTAAAATATTCTGCAGCTGTATTTGAAGAAGAAGAAAATAAAGAAGATAAACTAATGTTTGTTTCAGTTATTCTGGTTTCGCTGTGATCCTTGATGTTAAATCTGCATTCATTTTAATTAGGCTGCCTTAGGCTTGCAACACTTGTCTGGATTACATGGGACAGATGAGACAGAGTGGAGGGAAGGAGTCATTTGCTCACCAAGCAGATTTTTTTTTCAGATTCTTAACACTTTAATTATTTTTCAGAAGTGTTTACTGGAGGGAAAAAATAAAATAATCACAGATGGTAAATTAGTAGAAGAATGTTTCTAAAAATAGTATGTGGAAGTGGTTATAAATGAACTCTTGATTATTCAGTGCACAGACAAGAGGCTAAATAGGAAAGTTGGCATTCCTTCCTCACATCTAATTCTGTAACTTCCTTTTCAGTTTATGATCAGGAATCTGTAGACAACTGGCAAAACTGGAAATGGAACCACCACCCTCAGTAGTATGTATTTCCACATTCACTCTGCTTACAGAGCTGAATGTATTTTGATATCTGAAAAGTCTACTTATGGAATTTGGTTGGTGAATTTAAGGCTATTTTCTACAACATGAAATCTCACTTACAATATCGCTTTGCAGTGATGAGAATTGTTCTTTAATGTGTCTCTATAGATGCTGTGCTTAGCATTACTGAATTCCTTGTAGTTTGCTCTTATTCAGCATCATCAATCATTTATATGTATTTTGTACTTTATGGCAGTATACATTTTCATATATATATATATATATATATATATATATATATACACACATTTATATATATATATATATATATGTGTGTGTATGTGTGTGTATATATATATATATATACACACACACATTTATATATATATACACATACACACATTTTATATATATATATATATATATATATATATATATATATATATATATATATATATATATATAGCATGGAGCCCCGGTGGCAAAGTGTGTTAAAGCAGTGAAGCTGCTGAACTTGCAGACCGAAATGTCCCAGGTTCAAATCCCGGGAGCAGAGTGAGCGCCCACTGTTAGCTCCAGCTTTTGCCAACCTAGCAGTTCGAAAACATGCCAATGTGAGTAGATCAATAGGTACCTCTCCAGCGGGTAGGTAACAGCGCTCCATGCAGTCATGCCTGCCACATGACCTTGGAGGTGTTTACAGACAACGCTGGCTTTTCGGCATAGAAATGGAGATGAGCACCAATCCCCAGAGTCAGATATGACTGGACTTAATGTCAGCAGAAACCTTTAGCATGTACAATCCATAAAATGGTTCTAAACTCTGTTTAAAAGTAGGGGGGGCTGGCGCTTCATTTCTAAAGTTCTTTCTGAATTTTTGAGATAAAGGTTTTGGAACTCGGATGAAACTTAGTCATCTTCGTAAGTACTTGGTTAATGGCAGCCGTGTATGCACAATAGGGAAAATATCACTGGCAGTGGGAAAACTTCAGGGGTTTCTCTCTCCCTCATTTTTTAACTATCCTGACAAAACTTTCTACAGTGGTAGAACACATTTAGCACTTTTAGCTTACCAAATTTCAGAATGTTTGACTTATCCATGGTATTTTAGTGAATTTTCAATTTTTTTATAAAATGCCTTTTTTACAATAAAGAAAATATGTTCCTGGTTTGAAAGTGTTATTTCCTGATTCATTGTGTGGTATTTACTTTGAAAGTAGTTGTTCTACTCCAGAAACTTTGTTTTTGTGATAGAAATTGTGTTAATTTGGTGGAAACTCAAAAAAGCAAAATGTGCTATCTATAGGACAATGTCCCTTGAACAAAGACAAAGTTTTTACAGTGTAATAAAATTTCTCCATGTTTTTATGACAGAACCAATTAGAAAATGACATTTATAACACAGGAACAGAAATCATAGTACAGGGACATCTAGACTGATCCCCTTCTTCCAGACAGAAAGGCACAACCCAAACTCTCCCGACATCCATTTGAGTTCTGATCTAATTCAAAATTATGCTCAAGCCACACACACAAACACACACACACACACACACACACACACAGCCTGTGCAATCAATGAAAAAATGTTTCAAAATTTATTACAAAATTGGTGAGGGAGCTGAATTGCTTTTGAGGGTGTTTCCAAAATTACAGACCTGCATTTTTTGTCACTATAATGAAGTAACTTTCTTTTGTTTCAATAAGTAATTAAGCAAGTGGGGAAAATTCAGGGGCTCGTTTTCCCTCATTTTAAGAGTGATCGTGATGAAACTGAAGCTATAATTATACTACACATTTTTCACTTTTAGCCCACCAAGTTTCGGAGCATTACACTCATCCACTAATATTGGGGGAAATTTTGATTTTTTTAATAAACAGTATTTAAAAAACCTATAAGAGCTATCTACTTGAATTTTAAATACCATGCACAAAATAACCAGGGCATTGATCCCCCCCTCCCAGGTTTCAGAAAGATTCACACATCTACTGAGTTTCAGGGATTTAAAAAAAAATTAGGCAAAAGCATTTATCCCCCCCTAAAAAAGTGGAATAATACTGCTGTAACAGTGTAGTAGAAGAAGGATGAAAAATCAGTCTCTGATGTGGCCAGAGCCTATAGCAGGAAGAGCTACAGTAGCATGGTAGAATATGAGGTCTACCAATTGTTGCTGGCTATTAATTCTTGTCATCCTTCAGCATTGGTTATGACGACTAAGGCCAATGGGGATTCTAGCTGAATGATATCGGAAAGGCCACAGATTCCTCACCCCTAAGCTACCTTCTCCCTCTCCCCCTCTCCCTCTCTCTATCTCTCATCTATCTGTTTGTTTGTCTGTTTAAAGGAAGAAAGAAAAGGGTCCCAGGAAGGATGCTTCCTTAACCCCATTCCTCAAACTCAGGCCCCCTTGAAAGGAAGAAAGGAAAGGATCCCAGAAATGGAAAGGGGAACCTTGTAAATTCCCCTTTGCCACCAGTTGGCCAAATCTTCTTGGATCTTTTCCAAGAAGATTTGTAGGCCTTCCTCAGTATTATAATGGCACTTTATAGCCATCATAGCTGAGTGGCCACCCTTCCCTGATGACATGATATATTTGCACTTTTAGCACTTTGGCCTAGATCCTTTGAACCCAAGCCATGATTTTAACTTTTTATCTTGTATGTGCTTTTTATGACTTGCTTTTATTGTCTGGTTGATTGGTTTTATTGTTTTGTTTTTATATTGTTCTGTTCAGGCTTGGCCCCATGTAAGCCGCCCCGAGTCCCTTCGGGGAGGTGGGGCGGGGTATAAGAATAAAATTATTATTATTATTATTATTATTATTATTATTATTATTATTATTATTATTATCTTTCAGCTACCTAACCAAAAACAGATTTTTTTTCTATTAGCCAATTTTTGGGAGGCTCCTAAAAACAAATCTGGGTACCCAACCAAATTTGGATACCAAAAATGGATTGCCCTTCAGCTGAATTGCACAAACCTAGAGACTGTGTTTACACAGGTCACTTAATCCGTCACAATCTGGAACATTGTGTTTTGGATTGGTTCCATATAGCCATGATGAAAATATCCAAAAGGTCCTTAGACGTTATTCAACTCTGTTCTATTTCCTTTCAGACATATACATAGGGCAGCAGGATTACATTCACAGACCTCTTCCCATAGCATTGCATAATTTAGTCCTATTTTTTCCACTATTCACATACTGACATAATGCCAGAAAGGACACTTTAATATGTTTCTTTGAACAGGATTGCCAAATAATATTTTTCTATGGCTTCTCAGGGAGATAAATTGTTCGGTGTTCATTGAACATCTTTCCATTGTTTTGCAGAGGATAAAAATTCTACTCATATCTCCAAGTCAAGCCAAACTGATGTGTTTCTTTTATAATTGACAGAAATAAGCTATCGAACACCTCATGCTAGGTGAGTCTAATTTTTCCCCATTTGTTTTCCTCCTTCAGGGATATGGCGTATTAAAGGAAAGGCAGAGCCATCAAAGAAAGGAAATTATTTTAACAATAACAAGCCTTGATTAAATTCTAGTCAAATACACTAATAAAATCATTATGTTCAATTAGAAACTGTCAGACAGTGGTGGTTTTAGTGGGAAACCGATAATTTATTCCTCTATTCAATTGTTCATTAAAAATTCACTGAGATAAGAAGAACAGCATACAGAAACAGCAACATTAATGGATGATTTACAGCAGGCATAAAAATTCTCTGTGCAGGAAAAGGATAACAATAGGAAGAAAATAAAATACAACATTAATATTACATGGACTATTATATTATATTATTATATATATAATGTTGTAAGCCTGGAATGACATCAGGTTGGAGGAGATTTCTGGTCAAAATATTCTCTTCTTTTTAAAGTTGATGCCTGTCTAATCCCAATGAGACACAAACCTACTTTATAGTTGAATGTCCTTATCCATAGCAGTAAATTAGTTTAACCATTTGGGTATTTACAGTTTTTAAATTTTGTACTATGAGTCCTTCTCTCCTTTCTCCCTATTAATCTGAAAGACATCACACATGGGCACCTGCATTTTGTTTGCATTCTTTGTGTATGATCTTTTTTTAATTTTTTTTGTCTTTTTATTCTACATTGTTTCATATATATTAGGGAACTAAATAACCAAACTAGCAAGTGTATGAAAACTGAAGAGTAATTATATCCCTCTACAGATATTATGTAAGGATGTACACACATCAGGTCACTATGTATAGAAACACAAATTAACCTTTTTCCCCACTTCAGGCTTACTATCTGCCAATGCTCATAAATATCTGCAGCAAATGAATGTCATGTACCTGTGATGAGCACAGTTCAACAAGGAGCATTATCTGACTGTATTGAGGGAGCCATCATTTTAAATCCTCCAAAAAGTCCCATTGTAGCACTGGTCTATCAAGTGGAATTCAGGAAGGATTAAATGGCAGCTCATTTGCTCAATGCTTCTCTTTTATAGTTGGGTAAAAGATCTTATATGTATTTTATGGCCTCTAATATTGTGAATTAGAGTGCTTAGCAGCTATATAATGAAAAAGTATATTTCAGTCCACCCTTGAAGAGTAAGCACTATGACACGGACAGCAGGAGTGATTACAATATTTGTTATCTCTCTTGCTAAAATTACTCATCATGCACAAAACAGCATAGATAGTCAGTCCCACATTTGCTGGGGTTAGGGGCATAGGACCATAATGGAAGTGAAAATCCATGGGAAAACAAATTGCTTTTTATTTTATCTTAGAGGACATTTATCTAGGAATTTCTTGGCCTTCTAGCATGACTTTATGGTTGGCGTCCACTGGAAGCTAACGATAGAATCGCACTAGGAGACCTGGAGATTCCTAGATAGAACATTATAAACAAATACTTGAATAATTCAATTGCTCATGTCAAAACTGCAAATGTGGAGGGTCAACTGTATATTTATTTTTAAAAATGTCCAATCCTGTTCAGGTAGCAAATGCTACCCAGGTATTTTGAGGCCTTGTAATTGTCCCATTGGTTAGACTGATTTAAAATAAGGTAAAGGTAAAGGTTTCCCCTGACGTTAAGTCCAGTCATGTCAGACTCTGGGGGTTGGTGCTCATCTCCATTTCTAAGCCAAAGAGCCGGCGTTGTCCGTAGACAACTCCAAGGTCATGTGGCTGGCATGACTGCATGGAGCACCGTTACCTTCCCACTGGAGCGGTACCTATTGATCTACTCACATTGGCATGTTTTCGAACTGCTCGGTTGGCAGGAGCTGGAGCTAACAGCGGCCGCTCACGCTGCTCCTGGGGTTTGAACTTGGGACCTTTTGGTCTCCAGCTCAGTGCTTTAACGCACTTTGCCACCAGGGCTCCTTTAAAATACTTCCCATTAATAGGACCAGCCCATATTTGTTTATGGTGGTAGCCTCCATGTTGCCTTGGTGGGACTAAGGACCTCATCACATGGACATTCCTAAGATGGGTGACAGTGAGGGGATCCACCGGGCAACATGGCAAATTCATGCGGGGAACTGTCAATCTGCGTTCTGCATCACCCACATTGCTGCTTTCCCCATCACATGGGGGAAAGCATTGCCACTTGGCCTTCTCCCGTGCTGTCCTCATTCCATGAAATTAGAACACAGGAAGCCTCCTGTGTTCTCAGGGCTCCATCCTAGGATGCTTCCAGGACAGAGCCCAACAAGAAGTAGTCCGTCATGTGAATGGCTCTGTCCTGGCTCCATTCTGGAAATCTCCTAGGATGGAGATGGAGCCCAATGTGATGAGATCCTAATAGAAAGTAGATTGGATTTCAGATTGTACATACATTGACCATGTCTTGGAATGATCTCCCTGTATAGTTCAGTAAAATAAGCAAACCTGTGTCGCACAAATTCATTCACTCCAAAAGATTTCACCCATATGACTGAGTATACATCTTGCCTACATTTTGGAATGTTTGTTGAATAAGAGCTTCTTTTTTTGAAGAGTGGACATGTTATCCCATGTGAATCTTTTTAGTGTAGGAAAAAAGAGCACAGGATTCAAATTTTTGAAAGCTTACTTTTTTGTGTGTAATTCCCAGGATCTCCCTGCCAGCATGCAAAGGTGCTGGGTGGGTGAGGGGATCTCTGAAATTACCATACAAAGATTATTTTTTCTAAGCTCTGACACAGCTAGAGTCCTGAAATAATCCTCCCCTTTCCCTTGGATAATCATTTCTCTCATCTCTTTGTCAATCTGCAGATTCTATTAAGAAGGTATGCCATTCACTATAATATGTTATAATGATCACTAGCTTAGGTAGCAACTGATTGGGTGTTTGACAAGAAAGCTAGTCTAGTTTTAGAACAAATCTCCTGAATTCTGGGAAAAATAGCTAAGGCAAGTCATGGGAGGTCCTATATCTCAAATTAAAATGAATGGGGAAATATAGCAAAAGAAGCCTAAGTCGGTGGAATAGTGTGAATATGAGAAAGACTGTATTTGAAACTCTAGAGAGCACCAGCCAGTCTGTGTAGGTAATGCTGATCTAGACTGGCCAGCGATCTGATTCAGTATCAGGCAGTTTTTTATTTGGTTCCCCATTTCCATAAAAGAAGATACACATATTTTGAGGACACCTAATAAAGATGACAGTTTTTAAGTCATGAGAGAAACCAAGGTGAATCATTTAGCAACATTAACCAGAGTATCTTTGTTTAATGTCTAGGAGCTGTTTTCCTTTCAACAAGCCAAAAAACATAAACTCATGTTATATAGAACATTAAGTTATTTATCCAATAGCAGCATAAGGAGTTATGATTCCCTGGTGGATTCTTAGCAGTGTTACTAGAGTTCTAATAACTTGAACTGATAAGTAAGTTCACTGAGAGGTTTTCATATAAAGCTAGGAGATAGCTTCTTTCAATATAAATAATCAGGGCTGGAAGAGAAAATCTGTTGGAGAAATCTATGAAGCTGCTGACTTTTAAGAGAGAAAAACTGTAGAATTCCCTCTTCAATCTGGTAGCTGCCAGATATGTGTGACAGCAATAACATTTTCGGACTAGTGTAACACATCTGGAGGGCAAAAGGCTGGGGAAGAGTAGAATAGAGACTGGAGTGGTATTCTCTAGTAGTGTTGTGCTTTTGAATGGAATTGATGTTTGTTTTGCGTAGTTTCATTCATTTCGTCTCGTTTTTGTATTTGTTCCCGCTAACGAAAATGGGGCACCTATACGAACAGAATTTTAGTCTAGCTTACAAAAAAAATTGAAAATTTTCGGACCACTGACTGCAATGGGAGGACTCGGTTTTTGGGCTAGAGTGGTGAAAATCGCCACACATGGAGGGCATTTCGACCCCTTTTAGCCCACCAATTTTTAAAATGTTTGGGTCTTCCCCAGATTACTATTCTTATTAATAATATTGTTATTACTAACACCCATTGGCACACATCAGCTGTCATGGGGAGGCACTCCTCTCTCAGACTCAGCTTAGGGTCCCAGAATAACTATTGTTATTAATATTAATATTAATATTAACACCCATTGGTGCACATCAGATGCCATGGGCAAGAAGACCTCTCTCAGACTCAGCTTAGGGTACCAGAGCAATTATTGTTATTTATATTAATATTATTAACACCCATTTGTACACATCAGCAGTAATGGGAAAGCATCTCTCTGTCAGTACCTGCTTATTGTTACGGGGCTGAAATGAAATGAAAACGAAAGCAAGCACAACGACTGTGCGTCTTTCATTTTTGTGTCGCCTCTAGTTTCCTACAAAAATATCATCATTTGTTTTGTGTAGATGAACGGTAAAAATGATAGCACAAAGGAAACAAAGGAAAAAAATTGGCGCACATCTCTACTCTCCAGATGTGTTAGACTACAACATCAGTTATCCACAGTCACTGTAGCCTAAATGATACTGAAACTTAACATATCAGGAAAGCATGATAAGATATCAGCTAAAGGCTGTGTTAGTAACTCTGCTTATCAACAAAGGAGTCTATTATTTGAGTATTAATGATGGGATGCCTTCCTAAAACTGTGTTGTTATATGTTTTGTAAACACCTTAGAGTATTATCATTATGGATGGGGAAAGTGCCATATAGTATACTTTCTTATAAAAATCCGAATAAAAAGCACTTATGAGTAATGGCTGCACTCAATGAGATTTGTTCAATAAAAAATATCAATGTTACAAGGCCTTTTATTTCAAAATATTTATATCAGAATGTCTTTTACATCAAGTGCATAGTGCCCTTTCTCTAAATATTGAATCACAGACATTAATGTACCAGGAGATGAACAGGAGTTAGCTGTCTCTTCAGATTCTTTAGATTCATCCACAAAGAATAGTAAGGGCTCTTGAAATGTACTTCAATAAAGTAGAATCTCTCTCTTTCCCTCTCTGTACCTTTACCGCTTTCCCTCTACCCTGTAATGTATAAAATACTCTATATTTTATGACACCTACAAAATGTCAATATTTGTGTGTCAAAAAAATACAACAGGAATCCTTTCATGGTACATTTTCAGGTGCAAATCACTGCCCTTTTGATTAAGTTCCACCACATTGTGGCCAAGGGAGGATCCTTACACTATCCTAAACAGTTTCACTAGAAGTGCCACTTGATTCTCTTTCCCCTCAGAGATGGATTGGTTGGCACTTTCAGGAACAGCACACTTCATGGAGCACTTTGAATTGACAAAGCTCTGTGGTGGTAATTGAACTTTGTGAAGCATATTTTATTGACTGGGCTTTATCTCTCCAGTTGGAAGGAAAGTCTATTTTTATTCTGTTTAAAGTGTGTTGTGTACTGTTATGTGTATGAAAACTCCTATCAGTTCATATGAGTGGATGCCAACTGTTCTCAGACTCCCTCTCCCGGACTCCTGGTGCATCATTTCTAGGTGCCAGGAGGATGGAAAGACCACCATAATGGCAGTCCAGCAAGTTTTTAAAATTTAAAGCCTATTTTGGGGGGCTTTGGGGTGGTATCCTGGTAGTTACTGAGGTGGCATCTAGACACCTCATCCCCCAAGAAAGCCTGGGTGTTAGCTGTGTGAACTTAAACCCCTGCCAAAGTGGGTTTTTTAAACCCGCTTCAGTGCGGGTTTAAGTTATGTTTGAAAGTTCCCCTAGAAAGCTTTCCTATATTTAATTGTGCTCTCTCCCCCTCAAAAAATGCCTCAGCTTATTTCCCTAACAATTGATGTTTTTATACCTAAATTACTATTGATAGCTTCTATACAAATAAACACTCTGATAGTTGTCTACTAGGACAAAGCACTTTTTTTGAATAATAATAATAATAATAATAATAATAATAATACACCTCTCTACAAGAAAACTCATGACCATTCATCATTCACTGCACCCTCGCAGTGATGCTGACTGGCTATATCTGCCTAGAAGATCAGGGGGCAGAGGACTCTTACAAGTAAAACAAGCAGTCAAAGAAGAAGAACATGCCCTGGCAGAATATGTAAAGCAAAGTGAAGAACCTGCTTTGATTGAAGTCAAAAATCAGAAACTCCTCAAAGCACAGCAGACAAAAAACCATTACAAGAAAACCGCACTACAAACTAGAGCTGACAGCTGGCACAACAAAACATTGCATGGAAAGTTCCTTGACAAAATTGAAGGAGAAGCTGATAAGTAGAAGACCTGGCTATGGCTCACGAATGGGACCCTGAAGAAGGAGACAGAAGGCCTGATCCTTGCAGCCCAGGAGCAAGCCATCCGAACAAATGCAATTAAGGCCAAGATCGAAAAATCAGCTGATGACCCAAAATGCAGACTGTGCAAGGAAACCGACGAAACCATTGATCATATCCTCAGCTGCTGTAAGAAAATCGCACAGACAGACTACAAACAGGCACAACTATGTGGCCCAAATGATTCATTGGAACTTATGCCTCAAGTACCACCTGCCAGCAGTAAAGAACTGGTGGGATCACAAACCTGCAAAAGTATTGGAAAATGAGCACGGAAAGATACTGTAGGACTTCCGAATCCAGACTGACAAAGTTCTGGAACACAACACACCAGACATCACAGTTGTGGAAAAGAAAAAGGTTTGGATCATTGATGTTGCCATCCCAGGTGACAGTCGCATTGATGAAAAACAACAGGAAAAACCTCAGCCGCTATCAGGATCTCAAGACTGAACTTCAAAGTCTCTGGCAGAAACCAGTGCAGGTGGTCCCGGTGGCGATCGGCACATTAGGTGCCGTGCCAAAAGATCTCAGCCGGCATTTGGAAACAATAGACATTGACAAAATTACAATCTGCCAACTGCAAAAGGCCACCCTACTGGGATCTGCACGCATTATCCGAAAATACATCACACAGCCCTAGACACTTGGGAAGTGTTCGACTTGTGATTTTGTGATAAAAAATCCAGCATATCTGTCTTGTTTGCTGTGTCATACAATATAATAATAATAATAATAATAATAATAATAATAATAATAATAATAATAATAATACGAAATCCAGCATATCTATCTTGTTTGCTGTGTCAGACTATGTCGTTGTTTCAATAATAATAATACTTTATTTATGTCCTGCTTTACCCCTCCATGGGGACCTGAGTGGTTTACAACAAGTTGCAGCAAACATTCAATGTCGTATGACAAAAGAGGGAACACCACCCGATTCCTGATAATGCTTCTGAATTTTGTTGATATGCTTTTAGAAATGCAACTTTGACTGAGGGTGCATCTAAAATCTAGAATCAATGCAATTTGAAACCACTTTAACTGTCACGGCTAAATGCTATGGAACTGGGATTTGTTGTTTAGCAGTGAAGGTTGTAGACCTTGTAAAACTACATGATTCCATAGCATTGAGCATGGGAGTTAATGTGAGGTCAAACTACATTCATTATGCAGTCTAGCTGCACCCTTAGTGACAGTGTCAAGTAGTGGGGAGCTGAGTTCACAAATGCTCATTGGGAGCCACAGAATACCTTTGTCTACTATATAGAAATGAAGAGTGAAACCTTTGGAATAGAAGACTTTTGAATGAAAGAGCTCTGCATGAGCAATAAAACTCTCATGCCCATAAGGCACATTATATTATTCTGGTTGTAGTTTTTCTCTTGTGAATTTCTATACCATTCTAATCCAATCACCAATAGCTTAGCCAAGCCATGGATAGCGTTTCAAGCCCTGACCTTATACCTCTCAGCTTCTTCATGTGAAGAGGAGTTCTGCTGTCATCAGTATAACTCATTGCTGCCAGATAAAGTCATATTTGATTCAAGATTGAGTTATCAAACAGGTAGCAGCTTTTAAACACCCGAATGATAAACAGCACATTCTGTTAGAACCGCATGATCACACACCATATAAAGCTTTTGTTTTCTGCCTCATGTCAGGTTTTATGTACCTAACATAGCTCAGCTAGTGTTCCTATCCCAAGTACAGTAGCAATATTAGATTATGGAAATGCTATTTATCACCATGAACTGAAACCACAGGTGCAAGAGACTGGAAATTCTCTTATGATAGATCATGCTGGCTTATACTGCACTGACATTCTCCTCGATGTATCTTTCCTGGATGTGTGATAGTTTGGATGATTAAACACTGAGAATATACATAAATTGCATCTACATCAAGATCTATTTAAATGCATGAAGAAGAATTCACTCATTTATTGCTGCACAACTTGACTGTTGGGAGAACAGGGATAATTATTCATGGAGGTCAAACATACACACACGTTTCTCAAGGACTGTAAAAGAGTTTGGAAGATAACATCAATTTTCACATGGACCAGAAGCCAGAAAGCAGCATTGGAGACCTAGCTAATACAAATGAAGATAGTCCAATTAATTTCATTGCTCTGCCCATTTCCTTCTAATACCCATATATTATTTAGCTACTGTGTATTGTGCTTAATTTATGCTGTCAGAATCACAAGAGTCATGCTGGAAAACCTGTATATTATGGCGATGGGGTGGCATTTTATGAGTGGGTGACCTTTCCATGAGATAGGGCTCACGTGTCAAAGTCAAGGCTTGGGACCTGAATCCAGCCTGTCACACCATTGTATGTGGCTCACGAGATATGGACAGTGGACATTCACTGTGCTAGCACCACCCCTCTGCCAAGCCATGTGGTGTCTCAGTTATTTTGCAATCTGGTAAGGAGTAGTTACATTTATACAGTCTTACAATAATAAATGAAGGCAACAGTAAGGTGATGTGGCCCTCAGTGAAGATGAGTATGACACCTGTGACACCTCTGAGATAGGGTAAAGTAACTTGCTTCAGACAATGTCAAAAGCAAAAAAGGTTGGGCCAAGTGTGGCCCTACAACAACTTATGGTTCTTAACACCACTTGGTGTGTTTTGCCCTAGATGAACAAGATGTGGTAGACAAAAATATAATTTCAACAGTTCTGGATTGAAGAGAGTGCATATATTTTCTTGATGTTGTGCACTAAGCATGTCCAATCAATGAAAAAAAAATGTTTCAATTATCGTTTCTAAAGTAGGGGGCGCTGGCGCTTTGATATAGAAAGTATTTCCGAATTTTTCACCAAAAAAATTTCGGATATTTCCAAAAATTCGTAATGATTCTAAATGTTTCTAAAATGGCCGATGCACATGCGCAATCGCCAAAAAAAAAAAAAAAAAAGGAACCCGGGGGGGGGGGGACTTTTACAGGGCTCTCCCACCCTCATTTCTTGAGCTATCCTCATAAAATTTGCAATGCCCTTGCAAGTTGTGCAAAAATATTTTGAAAACTAGAAATTCCCTTGCTATATTTGTAAGCAAGAAGGACACTGGAAATCAAAGTTGTCTCTGGTTATGTGATCCCACAAGCCTCAACTCAATGCCTTCAATTAGAAATAGAACAGTGACCACCATGCCAAGCAATGCCCTGGCAAGAAGTGCAAAGATACTTTGAAAACTAGAAATTCCCTTGCTAAGAGAAGGAACCAGCAACAAAACCGTAACCCTTTCTCCAAACCCCTCTGTGGGAACAGCCAGACCTGGCCCCTTCACCCTCTCTCTCCCTCAAGAGACTTGCTTGCTCTCCGTTTTCAGACCACCACCCTCTCCGCGCAAAGCCCAGCCCAGAATGGCTCGCCCGGGCTACACAACGGGCTTTTATGGCAATCTTTCATGTGGATGCAGAGGACCCTAGCCCCCACCTTTGTGTCCATCGTGGAAGATTCTGATTGGCCAGGGAGCGGCAGCCATGTTAGGCTGCGCTAAGCTCCCATTCAAGGTAGGTTGCAGAAACAAAAAATGTTTAAATTTTAAAAATATATATATTTAAAAACATTTTTTGGGAAAAAAATTAACGAAACATTAAGAGACCATTAGAGAATGGGCCAACGATTCAATGTTCAAAATACATTGCTGGTTGAGCTGTGAGACAACGTATCAGAATGCGTCTCAAAAAGCGAGAACAATCTGATATCAATCCGATATAAGATTCAAAACGATTTTTTGGACATACTTATTGTGCACATTTGAGTCATTTCGGACTTATGGTGCCTGTAAGGTGAACCTGCCTCAGGATTTTCTTGGCAAGATTTGTTTTGAAAATGTATGTTTTTGTTTTCCTCTGAGGCTTAGAAAGAGTTTGTTTTTACTTTCCTCTGAGAGTGTGTTTTGCCCAAGGTCTCCCAGTGGGTTCCCAATCAATGTCTAAATGGGGCTCTGAACCCTGGCCTCCTGAATCTTGAACTCTTATTACGCTTTTCATCCCTTCTGATTTCAGCCAGAATGCATTTGTTCTATTAGTTGGGAACTATGCAACTTTCTTTAAATATCTCATTTAAATATGGCTCACTTTTTTGAGGCTGAATCTACATTGCCATATAATCCAGATTATTTGCTTGGAACTGGATTATATGGCAGTATAGATTCATATACTTCGTTTCGAAGCAGGTAATGTGGATTATCTGCTTTGGTAATCTAGATTTTATGGCTGTGTAGGCAGGGCTGGTTCGTAATTGAAGCCGTTGAAGCCACCACTTAGGGCGCAGCCCTTGCTGGGTGCTCTCGCGGCAGCGGTGGCAGCAACCATTGGGTCGCTCGCTGCGGAACAAGGAAGTCCTTGCTATTCTTGTGAGATTTTGTGAGATTTCTGTGAGATCTCGCAAAATATCATGAGAATAGCAAGGACTTCCTGGAAAGCACTCCGCCACCGCCGGTAAGTTGGGGGGCGTAATTTGGGGGGGGGCGCAGCCCTAGGTTTGCTTACATAGTGAAAAAACCTAGGCCCGCTGCTGTGTGTAGGGCCCCTTCCACACAGCTGTATAAAATCCACATTAAACTGTATTATATGGCAGTGCAGACTCAGATAATCCACTCAGATATTGTGGATTATCTGCCTTGATATTCTAGGTTATATGACTGTGTGGAAAGCCCCTAGAAGGAACCTTAGTCCTAATTAACTAGGGTGAGGTCCCTTTCACACTGCCCTATATCACATTGCCCCATATCACACTACCCTATATGTCAGCATGCTGGAAGAAGCAAACGCCACCAGCATTGAAGCAATGCTCCTACGTCATCAACTCCGCTGGACTGGCCATGTTGTCCAAATGCCCGATCACTGCCTCCCAAAGTAGTTACTATACTCCCAATTCAAGAATGGAAAACGAAATGTTGGTGGACAGGAAAAGAGATTTAAAGATGGCCTTAAAGCTAACCTTAAAAACTGTGGCATAGACACCGAGAACTGGGAACCTGGCCCTTAAGAGCTCTAACTGGAGGTCAGCTGTGACCAGCAGTGCTGTGGAATTTGAAGAGGCACGAATAAAAGGAGAAACATGCCAAGAATGAAGGTGAGTCAAGCCAGCCTTTCACCTGGAAACCAATGCCCTCACTGTGGAAGAACATGTGGGTCAAGAATAGGGCTCCACGGTCACCTACGTATCCACCACCAAGACACTACACTTGGACGGTCATCATACTCGGACAACAAGGGATCACCTAAGTAAGTAAGTATCTCAGCATCTGATCCCAGATTATCTGCTTATCTCAGATTACCTGGCAGTGGAGACTCATATAATCCAGTTTAAAGCAGATAATCTGGGATCAGATCCTGGGATATAGGGCAGTGCAGAAGGGGGACTGATTTCAATGAACAATTTAGCTGCCTTCCAGTTCATATAGGTATTTTTTAAAATAAAAATGTTATACATACACACAGATTCTAGTTTGTAGACTGCTTTTAGGAAATTTTAATGCATCTTTCAATGTGTTTTTAAAATGTTTCAATCTTTGTATAGTTCTAATTATTTTTTATTTGTCCATTGCTACAGAAGCCCTTTGTTAATTAATAAATAGATAAAGATTGTTTGAGTTAAGAGATAGTGACTGCCCCAAGATCACATGCTGAGCTTCATAACTGGTGGGGACTTTTCCACGTAGGATATTTCTGCTTCAAAGAGTTGGACGGTCCTCAAAAACCAAATCGTCCAATCCTCTGGTGAATCAAAAATAAAGCAACTGTTCCAGCATTCCTTAGCTTTTCCCATCAACAACTGCTTTTAAAGAAAGAATCCAATGAACCACCTTCTGAGGCAGTCTGTTCCCCAATTGAACAGCTCGTACTATTAGGAAGTTCTCTGCAGTGTTCAAACCTTGTCTGTTCCTGACAGCTTCTGTACATTGTGTGCTTAACATCCACTGACCCTTACATCCAGTACAATTAATAGCACATAGTGCTGATTTTTTCCCTCTTGTCTAACTTCTTTGGTACATATGTCTAGAAGAATCCAAACATATTTACAAGACTCACATAAATCTAGTTTGAAAAAAAAACAACCTTTTTTTAGTTCATACAAAAAGAAAATAAATGGTCTCATTAATTAACCCATGTTTTTTTTTTTTCAAGAAAAGTGTTTTGGAATTGGTCTGTTGGTCTGTTGGGATATTTTCCTGTCTTGGAAACAGTGAGTTACATAGCAGAGGTGGCTGGCATATTTTTTTTAACCGTTTTAAGGAAAAGATCACGCTGTTCTTTGCTCACATAACTGAAGTCTATTCTCTTCCAGGTCCTGAGGATCTCCTTGCAATTTTCACGTGACAGTTAAAAGCCTTGTTTGTGGAAAACAAGAGGCTAGAGCCAGCATGTGTCTCATAATCTTACGGAAAAACTAAATGAAACCTTTTTTTTATTTTGTGTGTTCCGCAGTAAGATCTGTTAAACTCAGCTGTCTGATTTTGAGCCAACGAGACCAAATGAACTCAAGAGCATGTTACACTTTAAGAAAGAGTATGTTTTTGCACACATGGATAGTGTCATTTTAAGCTACAACAACTATATATTGGGATGATATCTCTAAAAGGATTCAAGTCAGGTTGTCCTGCCCAGCCTGCATGTTGTCATCTCCTCCTCCTCCTCTACTAGGATTCAGGTGACTTACAAAAACTAAGACGAAGACAGATTAAGGCAGCAGTACTTGGTGTTTCCCATGACAAAGGGCAGTAAATCCACTCTAGGTTTTAATCAGGGTTTTAAAAGAGTTGTCCAAGGTGATTAATCTTAAGGGCAGAAGATAAAAATCAAACAATCTTCTGTCCATACAGTACTACCTGCCACCTGCTCAATAACCCCTCTCTTTTTGACAGCCCCAGACAGCTGTCTCTTGGTAGTCTTCGTTGTTTTCTTTCTGGTGCAGCAAATTGGTGTGGCAGCCCTGACAAAACCGGACTAGGCCAGGCCAGGCTGTGGTGCAGCTGGTTAGTAGCCAGCAGCAATAAATCACAATTGACCATGAGGTCATTGGTTCGAAGCCCAGGTTGGGCTTAAAGCCCAGGTTGGGTCCTGACTGTTAATAGCCTAGCTCTCTATTGACCCAAGCAGCTTGAAAGCAGATGTGTCTGTAAGTAGAAAATTCTAGGTACTGCTTAATGCAGGGAGGCTAATCCAACTTAATTTATGACACCATGAATCTGAAAATGGCAGGCGAAGAACACAAGGAAGTACTACCATCAAAAGGACTCGGTGTTACAGTAGATGATAAAGCGGCAGCTCCCCTTGTGGCCAGAATCGAGCAGACCCTCATGAAGCCAGAAGCTGGAAAAATGTTAAATAGCCTCTGTTTGTCTGTCTGTACATGTCGAATGTCTGAAAATGGCATTGAAATTTTGCCATGTATATGTGCATTGTAACCTGCCCTGAGTCCTCTTTGGGTTGAGAAGGGCAGAATATAAATACTGTAAATAAATAATAACAAATAAAACCAGTACTACCTTAAGGAAGAAAGGTATTTTATACTCCTTCCTACTGTCTTATTAGTGGAAACCCATCTACTCTAAAATACTAGAAACCTATTTACTCTAAAGACATTTTTGTCAATTCTATGAATATGGATATGGAAATATGTCAGTTTCATTTTTGGCAGGATTTCTCTCTACTCTATCACACCAGCATCCTGTTGTATTCAACACAGAAGCTGAAAACTTAATCTCAATTAGATCTCTATCTTTCTCCCTCAGTAGTATCATCTGTCTGTCTCTTTGCAACCCTACCTATGGCCTTACCATTACTAATGCCACAGTCTAATAGATGAAGATGCCAAGGACAACCAGTTACAAAATAATGCCAAAGGATTGGAGCATGTAACAAAACAGAATTATATGAAGGCAAAGATTGCCATTAATTTCTGGCAGCTATTGGAATATTTTTTTATATTGATATCTAATTTTTCTTTATTTTCTAGATTCTTTCCCAGAGTGGTACATATTGCATAGATGTGCACCTATTTCAAGGAGTGCTTCAAAGAGAAGCCATGACACTTAGATATTAAAACCACCATATTCAAAGATGGTCTGATTCTAAACCATTTGGCTGCATGATAGTCTTTCAATAAATGTTGTGCTTGTTTTTTTCCTTCCTTTATTGGCTCCTCAGAATATAGATATCTTCATTTTGTCCTGGATAGCATGCATTGCGAGACATCTGTAGTGGCAAATGCTTTAAATCAACTTTTTTGCTGGCCATAGATAACATAAACATTAGAGACTAAAGAATGGGAGAAGAACCATTAGCCACCCCAGATGCTTTGAAATGCATCTCCCATTATATTCTATAACTGACTATGTTGACTGCAGATATTTGATGTCCAAGGTAAAGGTAAAGGTTTCCCCTGATGTTAAGTCCAGTCGTGACCAACTCTGGGGTTTGGTGCTCATCTCCATTTCTAAGACGAAGAACCGGCATTGTCCATAGACACCTCCAAGGTCACGTGGCCGGCATGACTGCATGGAGCGCCGTTACCTTCCTTCCAGAGCAGTACCTGTTGAACTACTCACATTTGCATGTTTTCGAACTGCTAGGTTGGCAGGAGCTGGGGCTAACAGCAGTGCTCATTCCGCTCCCAGGATTTGAACCTGGGACCTTTAACACACTGTGCCACCAGGTTCCTAATAATGTTTTAATGTGAATCAAATTCTCCTTGGGAACTGACTGTGAAATAGCAAAGGAAAGCTTACAATATTGATATGGGAAAATGATCAGACCTTGTTAATTATTACATGAAGAGGAGTTTGGCTTCATATCCTTTCTTTTTTTCCCTTTAAGGCTAATGTCACCCATATGGTCGTGTGGGCATCTGGTACTGAAAGAGATTGAAGGAGGCGTCTTGTAATGAGAACAGCTTGGGAAGGGCTGAATCCTGGCTTATGGTAACTGCAGTGCAAATGCTTCGTTTGTGTGAGTCTCTCACATTTCACTTTTGGCTTCCCTTCTGCTTTTTTTTCACAGCACAGCAAAAAAATAAAAAAAATAAAAAATTGGCCATATAAAAATGGCATCCTCCTCGTTTTCTGCAATGTGTTTTTCATCCCTCCTACACTTAGTGCTGTGAAGAGGCAGAGTCCAGGAGGGACTATGATGATTCAGAAAGAGTGGAGGCTCCTCAGGGTAGACATCAACTAGATTGCTTTGAATCAGAAGCAGCCCCTTGTTTTCCTGTCTCCCATGGCTTGTAAATTGGCTGTGAGGAGGCCCCTGTGTGTCAGCTTTGCCTACTCACACTCTAAAATGCTGCCAGCATGCTATGAACGCAAAGGAGAAAACAGACATGCAGCATACTGCCTTGACCAGAGGGTTCAGTGTATTGTCAGTATCCGTTGTAGTGTGGTTACACACAACATCTCTTCAATCAGGGTTGCCTTTAAGGGCTAGGTCTGTTGCTACATTTCTCTACTAATATTTTTGAGGTCACCCAGAGCCAGATTCAGATTCATACATGTGAATGCTCACAATTATGCCTAGTTAAAGAGGCCCTATAGCATGTCTTTAGACAAGTGCTATTATAACAGAATGAGACTTTCAGGTATTTTTATTATTATTGTTCGGAGACCCCTCATAAATTGTGGCCTTAAAACTTAGCAGTCAAGGGCTCGTGTACACAGACAGGAGCAGAACTCAAAACGATCTTGACAGATTAGAGAGATGGGCTGAAACTAACAAAATGAAGTTCAACAGGGACAAATGCAAGATACTTCACTTCGGCAGAAAAAATGGAATGCAAAGATACAGAATGGGGGGCTCCTGGCTCGACAGCAGTACGTGTGAAAAAGATCTTGGAGTCCTTGTGGACAACAAGTTAAACATGAGCCAGCAATGTGATGCGGCTACTAAAAAAGCTAACGGGATTCTGGCTTGCATAAATAGGGGTATAGCATCTAGATCCAGGGAAGTCATGCTACTCGTCTATTCTGCCTTGGTCAGACCACACCTGGAATACTGTGTCCAATTCTGGGCACCGCAGCTGAAGGGAGATATTGACAAGCTGGAAAGCGTCCAGAGGAGGGCAACTAAAATGATCAAAGGTCTGGAGAACAAGCCCTATGAGGAGCGGCTTAAAGAACTAGACATGTTTAGCCTGCAGAAGAGAAGGCAGAGAGGAAACATGATATCCATGTATAAATACGTGAAGGGAAGTCATAGGGAGGTGGGAGCAAGCTTGTTTTCTGCTGCCTTGCAGACTAGGACGCGGAACAATGGCTTCAAACTACAGGAAAGGAGATTCCATCTGAACATCAGGAAGAATTTCCTCACAGTGAGGGCTGTTCGACAGTGGAACTCTCTTCCCCGGGCTGTGGTGGAGGCTCCTTGTTTGGAGGCTTTTAAGCAGAGGCTGGATGGCCATCTGTTGGGGGTGCTTTGAATGCGATTTCCTGCTTCTTAGCGGGGGGTTGGACTGGATGGCCCATGAGGTCTCTTCCAACTCTACTATTATATGATTCTATGATTCTATGCTCAATCCGCTGTAGCCCCAAAGTCAGTCACACACTTCACCCTCAACTTGAATTGGTTGAAGGAATCCAGAGGATCCAAAGGGCCCAACACGGCTTTGGTTTTTATGGATTGTCACCTTACTATCCCTCTCACTGTTGCCACTGAGAGATGGTCTCAGAGCTTCATGAGAGCCCCTGGCCATCATGGGTGCCATATGCTAACATCAGCAGAGACATCTATGTATCCAGGGAGATGGAGAAAGGGTTTATTTTGTGATAAGGACTAGAAGGTTTTGGACATCTTGGGGACAGCCAGGAGTGACTACACAGTGACTATAAAGTTTGTGTAGACAAGCCCCTAGTTTGTGTGTTACTCTGGCATTATGTATCTCGTCATGGAAGGGAGAGGAAGTTCATCACATTAAAAAAAAAGTGAAAAGGCCATTCCAAAAGTACACAACTAAGGGAGCTATGGGAAGGAACATCCAATTGACTTTATAAATAGATGATCTTCCTTTCTTTGACTGTCATTGGGCATCAGACATTCTGTCCAGCAGAATAAAAGCAGAAAGATGGGGAATTCTTTCATATCTGCAGAGAGGCTATCTACATGTGACTTATTCTCTCCTTCACTCCAGGTGGCCATTACAAGCATTACTAAGGAACTGTAAGAACTGGTGCCCAAGATTTGTAGTTTTCTTTTTTCCTTCTGTGCCTGTTTTCTTTATTTTGTGTTTTCTAGATTGTAAACCATCCAACCTTCCATCTCACTCAAGCTCATAAAGTTAATTTTAAGGGATAAGGGTCAAAGTTTTTGTTGTTGCTGTGTTACATTTCTGAAAGTGTGTCTTGGACATTCAAGCTTGTTTAAGCTAGGTATATCCACCTCTGCACATTTACAAGTTTAACTTTTACAGATTGGATTATCAGCAGATATTTGATTAATATCTTCTTTCTAGGAACTGCTCGTCTTCCAGAATGATTCCATGGTCAACTTCCTCCATAGGGTTATACAGGGGGAGCTAGAGATTTCTTGATAAAACACTTCTATGTACATTCGTAGGTCCTCCAGTGTGACTCTCAGCAATCATTGACCATAGAGTTCTGCTGGGAGACCTAGAGATTCCAAGAAAATTACTCTTTCAGGTAAAAAAATATTGGATTTTTTTGTGATTTTTCCAATTTTGCCAGGGTCTTACACTCCTAACTTCATTGAATGTGGAGGGCTAACTGCAGTTGTAGGGTGGTTCTCATCACCACAGGCTATCACTTATGGTCGGGTAGGATTGCCATCTAAGTGTGGGGTCTTGGTGGTGGGTCCATAGGTGACTGTAGAAACCTATTCTTTTTCTGTGATTCCACCTTTATCTCCCACTTGTGTCTATTGGTATCTCACCCCTCCCCCTCCCTTCACCCTCTGGGAACAGGACTTTCTTTCAATCAGATGTTATTTTAATTGATCAATCGTAAATACAGAATGGTTCTATTCTTTATATTTTCCTTTTCCTTTGACTTTATCAATCATCCTTGAAAGGAGAATCACATATACATCAGGCCAAATCAAAAAGAACTGGGATCTGAAATGTGGAAGATTGGTAGAGACCTATTTTTGATCTGCATATTCTTTCGCTGTGAGGACATTGATTTCCAGATGGAAGATGGTCACAACAAGGGTTAGTTTGTCATGCCTTCCTCTTGACATGTTTCTCCCTTTTGCCCTCCCTTCATGCATCTCCAAATTTCACAGCCCTGTTGGTAACAGCTGCTTTACTTACTTACTTACTTAGGCGATCCCTCGTAGTTCGAGGATGATGGTCCTCCATTTCTTGGAAGACGCCTGTGCGTGATTTTTTTTAATGTGTGGAGGTCGGTGCACGGCTGGTGTGATTAACACAACGAGAGTGGCTTCTCAGTCTGTTGCAGCCTTCTTCCACTTTCACAGCCGTTGTAACATGTACCATGTTATCCTCCGCCTGCTGCGCTGTTGAGGTCTTTGGGTCTTCGGATTGTTCTTGGTCTGGATCCTCCACTGTGGCCACTCCTGGGAGTGTGTGACTCCCGTGATTGTGACCTCAGGTTCATTGGAACATGCAAGCCCCCTCACCATGTCAAGGTGACAATCCATCGAGGGGGGGAGGGGTAACAGCTGACCTCCAGTTAGAAGGCTTGAAGGCCAGGGCTTCCCAATTCTCTGTGTCTATGCCACAGTTTTTAAGGCTAGTTTTAAGGAAATCTTTAAATCTTTTTTGCTCTCCACCTACATTCTGTTTTCCATTCATGAGTTGAGACTAAAGCAACTGTGGCCAGTCAAGCGAAGTTGTTGGTGAAGGTTCATTACTTAAATGCTGATAGTCTTTACTTCTTTGGTTCTACACTGAAAAAAAAAAAACACCCTGAGGACCCATCCAGACAAGGTCCAAAATGTGAGAGCTCTTGCACTTTTATCAAAGGCATACAAACGATGCCTCCAGTAAAAGAGGAATAATTTGTGACAAAGCAGGAAAACCCTGCTTTGTCACAAATTATTTAGATACTTCATTAGACCCTGGCCTTCCTGAAAGACCTGAGTCTAAAGGAGTATGGGCCCTGTAGGGACTGGCCCCCGGGTAGTCCTGGGACTACTAAGGGGTCAGTCTGCACAACCCAATTTGCTTCTTTGGTCCCTATGGCCCTGGAGAAGTGAAGCGAGAACCCCCAAATCCTCCCAAAACCTTTAAAATAAAATAAAAACTTACCAGGCCACCATTATGCCTCTCTGGAGGCTCTTGGCATGTATCAATGTTGCGCTAGGAGGTGGGGGAAAAATCGGTCCTCCCCTCCTGTGCTTCCTGGTGCGACATTGGTACATGCCAGGAACCTCCAGAGAGGCATAATGGTGGACCAATAAGTTTTATTTTTAAAAAAAGGTTTTAGGGGGAAATTTGGGTTGTCCCCATTCTAGCACGGTAAGTACCTCACTGCAATGGGGAGAACCCAAGTGAAAACACATTTGTTTTCCCAGGGTGTGGGGACTTAAGTCCACTCCAAAGCGGGTTTAATGTATGTCTGGAAGTGCCATGTGCCACCTTAGTAATAGTAAGGACTCTTCATTGTCTGGTACTACCGAAGTGACTCAATGAGTTTCTGTCTGACCACCAAACAAACTCAATCAAAGGTCTGGACTCAATACAGCTTGCTTTTCCAATCAGTGTACAACCTTCCTAAAACTATCGTCAGCCTTTTACATTTGCTGGGAAGACTGTGCAAGACCATGTAGGTATAATACAGCTACAATAATTGATATATATATACATTAAGGCTTTTAATGTATTGGACATTAAACAGCTGTAGTATATGCCATAGATGTTATTTGTTGTGGACAGAAATTGAGAATATTGTTGTTGACTGTAGGGGATGGCTATTTTAAGTGCATTTATTATATTGTACTCGTTTTTTTAAACTTTTTCTGTATTATTTAATTGTTTTTAATTTTTTGTATTGCACTTATTAAACTACAGTAGAGTCTCACTTATCCAACACTCGCTTATCCAACATTCTGGATTATCCAACGCATTTTTGTAGTCAATGTTTTCAATACATCGTGATATTTTGGTGCTAAATTCGTAAATACAGTAATTACTACATAGCATTACTGCGTATAGAACTACTTTTTCTGTCAAATTTGTTGTATAACATGATGTTTTGGTGCTTAATTTGTAAAATCATAACCTAATTTGATGTTTAATAGGCTTTTCCTTAATCTCTCCTTATTATCCAACATATTCGCTTATCCAACGTTCTGCCGGCCTGTTTATGTTGGATAAGCGAGACTCTACTGTATAATCTAAGTGTGGGATTGTTAGCCACCTTGACTCCCCATGAGGAGAAACGTGGGGTATAAATAAAGTAAATAATAAATAATAATGGTCTATTTTTAATCACAAATGATTTATTTTGATTTCATCCTCTTTGTTCATATTTTTATCATTGCAGTTGTAACTCATCATTCCCTCATAAAGTTGTGGATATTTCCAAACAACACATATCAGAAAGGTTCAAGAATGATTATTTTTTTTCTGATTATTTCATTTACTTGGCACTTTACTCAACGCTGCTTACTCCGATTTTAAAAAGATAAAGACCATTTCATCTTAATGACACAGTTTAAAACATTCAGAATGCTCATTGATCACTTTTGCACCAAGCTAAGCAGATATTTATGCCTCTGTGCTTTAGTTTTGCCTCAATTTCCCTGTAATAAATCATGGTATCACTTTCTAATTCCATGCATCCTTTGTTTCCATTACACAGTCAGCTTCCTTTTCTGCCCTTCCTCTGTTATTTCACTAACAGCCAACATTTAGAAAAGGCCATTCTATAGTGTGTGGGGGGTTTGTGTGCATGTGTGAATGGCTAATTTCTATAGCTCTTTTCAGTTGTTTCGTGTCAACTCTGTCCCTTGTCCCTATGCAGACTTGCGACCTCATTTCCCCTCTGCAGCTGCTGATAGCATTGGAGCACAAACACAACAGATTAGTTGTGATATGGGCAGCCAGATGCAAATTCTTTTACATGTGAGGTTGAGCTGTGCATATGCTTCTCTGCTATTTCAGGCTTTCTCTGAATCAGCACTGGTATATCATGATCCACCTACACAAGTTTTCTGGTAAGTTTCTTCAAGCAGGCGAGTTTAAGACAACGCACAAACTTCTTATTTTCATAGATAGAATAGTGGTTTGTCACTGCTGTGGGCTCAGTAAAAGGTAATGGTAGGACAAGTTCTTTTACTGCTTTAGCTAAAGCAATAGATGTCTCTTGCTGCTCAGGCAAATCAAAGGTATATAGGACTTAAAGCCGGCCATGTTTTTTTTTTGGCATCTGAACTACAACATCCTGCAAAATCGCATCCCTGGCAGCATGAATTTATTTATTTATTTATTTACATTACTTTTACCCCGCCTTTCTCCCCGAGGGGACTCAAAGCGGCTTACAATAAACAGGCAAAACTTCAATGCCTAAAACAATGTAAAAACAACAATTCATATAAAACAGGTACCATTGCAAAATAAAATCACATTATTTAAAATTTTAAGCATGTCCAAGATTAAAATCCATTCATCCAGAATTCTCAATAAATCTTCGTACAGGTCATGTAAAGTCCATGTTCTCATTCATTAAAAGCTTGCGTGCACAACCATGTCTTTAAGGCTTTCCTGAAGCCTAGGAGAGTTGGTATCTGCCGTATGTTGCTGGGGAGGGTGTTCCACAGCCGAGGAGCCACCACCGAGAAGGCCCTGTCCCTCGTTCCCACCAGCCTTACCTGCGAGTAAGAGTTCTAGAAGGCTCATAGGGGGAGACAGGTAAGATGGGCCAGAACCATTTCTGAAGGCAATGATAACAAATTAGCCACTGCTTCACTTAAAAATACATTGTCTGGTGTGGTTCCTTCAATTTGTTAAGTAATATAGCTGAGCCTAACAAGTGGTATAGCAAGTGGAGAGATCAGACTATAAGTGAAGGATTAACTCTTTGCATTAACTTCTCCATAAATTGATTCCTTTACATATTCTGCATGTCAAAGGTGCTTCTCCATTAGCTGGTTAATTCATATATTCTGCATGTCAAAAGGAAGAGAAAACAAGATCATTTCAGAAACAAGACTGCATTTTGTTCAGCCACCCCTAGATTGTGGAATGACCTGCTGGAAGAGTTATGACAGCTGAATTCAATGTCTGAATTTAAAACAGCAATAAAGACCTGTCTCTGCTAGTGAGTCTATCCAGATGAATTTTAAATTTTAAATGATGGACAGATAGCTTTAATATGCATTGATATTTTGACTGGTGTATGCGTTTTTAATTGATCATTCAAGTTGTGCTTTGATAGCTTGCTGTTTCCTGCCTTGATCCATGGAGAGAAATGGATAAGAAGAGATTATTGTTAGTATTAGTATTAGTATTTTTTCAGGACAGACTGTCTATAGTCAGTGAATTTCTCATGAGAGAACAAGGAATCTTGTAATCTTACATCCCCATTTTTATATGGTACCATCCCAGGAGAGATGGAGACCTCGGTGGTTAGTTCCGGAGGGTAAATTGCTAGCTAATTTCAACTGCTAATAAGAGTGGGAATTAAATATCCCCCACCCCCACATCACCCTTATTAAAGGTTTTTTTCTGCATACAGTTTCTGCATAAAGCAATTACCCATAACAAAATTCTTTAAAAAGCAGTTTCTGATGAGAAGAAAAGGAGGAGAAGGGTTTGCTATCACAAAGTAGACTCATGTTTAAATTAGATGCTAACAAGAATGTGTATATCCTGCAATTACCATGTTTTTCCTCTCACTAAACGGGCTTCTCAGAGATATACTTCAGCAGATTCGTGAATTAAGCCTTTGTTTGTCTTCCAATGACCAATCACAGAACAAAGCACACTAAATTCAAGACATGCATTTGAGAATAGTCACATCCTGTGACAAACAGATGTCTTTTACCACTTGAAGGAGACCACTCATAAACATGCATTAAATGAATTACCTGGTTTAACATACTTCACGCAACTGCTTTCATGTATTCAATCATGATGGAAATCTTGAAATGGCTTGTGTAGTTGCCTGCTCAAGTTTTTAAGGCTTTAATTTAAGATTTATAATTGGATAAAGATGTGCATTTTAAAGAAAGGAATTTCTATCAAATTGTTATGTATAAGTGACATTTAAAGAATGATAATTGCCAAGCTGCTGATATTTTTATGATTTTTCTACTATGTTCCCTATTTTTAAAAATAAAAACCTTGCAGTCAATTCCTAAAAACCTGTCAAGACAAAAAAAATCATTTGTTGATGGGAAAATGCATGGAGGGAGCCATTTTGGGCTTCCTTTGCAAAGATGTTTGAAAGCCTAGGTTCAGCCACTAAGAAGGCTCTCCTAAAAACTTCAGTAGATACAATCCTAAATACTCTTTCTAATGCATAAGTAGATAATTAGGAGGAGAACCTGAAGTGTGTGTGGAATAAAAGATGTTCTAGTACAAAATCTAGGCCAAAAATTTGTTATTTGTCCCAAATAGAGTAGACCCAATGAATCAGCATGTCTTATGTATGTACTAACTAACAATTCAACAATTGATTCAGTAAGTCTAGTTTTTGTATTTTTTAAATGACTGTGCACAGCTTAAAGTCCCTTTAAGGCAAAAATGATATAAATATAACAAAGAAAGAAATACAGTCGCTACTGTGTTTCCCTGAAAAAAATAATAATAATAATAATAATAATAATAATAATAATAATAATAATAATAATAAACTTTATTTATACCCCGCCACCATCTCCCCAACGGGGACTCGGGGCGGAAAATAAGACAGTGTCATATTAATTTTTGCTCACAAAGATGCACTAGGTCTTATTTTCAGGGGATGTCTTATTTTTCCATGAGGAAGAATTTACATTTATTGTTGAACAAAAAATGAACATTTATTATATACTGTACAGTAGTTGTCATCAGAAACCAGCATAACCAGACAAACTGAATCCTATCAAGCATTTCTTGTTACTATCATTATTTCCATGTACAACAATCTTTGGTACGTACATTTACCAATCCTGCATGCTCTGGTGTTCTGTTCATCGGGCATGCTTCCAAACACAAACTTTGCTAGGTCTTACTTTCGAGGGAGGCCTTATATTTAGCAATTCAGCAAAACCTCAACTAGGTCTTATTTTCAGGGGATGTCTTATTTTCGGGGAAACGGGGTAATAAAAACATACATAGCAGCTCCAAAATCAGAATATTATATGACTTTGTCTTAAATTTTACAATGACACATGCAAATGCAGATTTCTGAATTTATCTGATTGTGAGGGGAACAGACAATTCTTTCTTAAAATGGCGAGCCATTGCAATCTAAACATGAAATATAAAGTAAGTTTTGGCTGCATATTCTGCCTTAAGTGTCCATCACAGCAAAAACAAACATCCATGATAGCAAAAACAATGATAGTGCTTTCGTATCTCCCATTGCTGACTAACTTCTGAAATATTGAGACCACACACAGAAGATTTTATTTCCAGCATTTATATCCCGCCCTTCTCACTCGGAGGGATTCAGGGCGGCTTACACAATTGGCAACAATTTGATGCCAACAACATAGTTAAAATCATAATCCCTTAGCAGAACTGGAACAATATATTATAGAGTTGCTGATGATGGACAAAATAATAATGCACTTAAGAGGAGAACCTTTAGAGAACTTTATTAATGAATGGCAACCAATGATCCAACATTTCAATGTAAAATTAATCTAAAAGTGTACATAGAGGAAGCTAATAGACTGAAGGCAAGGAGGAAACAGATATAAATTTGGAACTTATAATATTTTTATATATACTATACAAATAGAAGCCTGTGACCCCTTATTGAAAATATATTGTCTGAGAAATGATTATGAAAGACTAATAGATGAAAGTATTGCACTGTATGCAACAAACACTTGCAATGTATGTATATTTGAATGAATGAAAATAAATAAACATTATATATATTAAAAAATCATAAAAATATATATACAGTAGAGTCTCACTTATCCAACACTCGCTTATCCAACGTTCTGGATTATCCAACGCATTTTTGTAGTCAATGTTTTCAATATATCATGATATTTTGGTGCTAAATTCATAAATTCAGTAATTACTACATAGCATTAATGTGTAATGAACTACTTTTTCTGTCAAATTTGTTGTATAACGTGATGTTTTGGTGCTTAATTTGTAAAATCATAACCTAATTTGATGTTTAATAGGCTTTTTCTTAATCTCTCCTTATTATCCAACATATTCACTTATCCAACGTTCTGCCGGCCCGTTTATGTTGGATAAATGAGACTCTACTGTAATCCATTAAGAACAATTAAATACAATATAAAATATAAGACATATGGTTAAATCTGTTCATCCAAGATCCTCATGCTTTATCCATAAATCAGTCCAGGTCGTCTTTCGCATTTATTCATTAAAGGCCTGAGCACACAGCCATGTTTTTAGCACTCTTCTAAAGTTCAAATGGGTTGGGGCTTTGAAATATGGGCAACTTCATTAAAACTGTCACTTGTTTAAATTTTTCCTTGAAATTAGTAAAAGGGAAGCAAGCTAGTAGGGGCCAGCTGAGGCAGTTGGTCTTTTCCTGATCACCTTCTCAGCTTCCCCTGGGTGAAAAAACCTTAGCCCCAAAAAGAGACCCCAGAATCTGAGTTGCTCCAAGGCTGATCATCTAGAAGGCTAACCTGAGTGTCCCTATGATCAAGTCACATGACCTCCTGTGAACCCCAAACCCTGAGACAATCTTTCTGCTCACATGACACTCAGGGGCAGTTCCTGAGTCCTATCCCTCACCAAACAGATGACATAAGTGCTCATCAAGCTCCCTTTTTCCTCTCCTCTACTACCTGCCCAATGGCAACCTATTTAACATCCCACCCTGGCTAATTAGTATTTCCCCTATTGACAATATAGCGTAGACATAAGACAAAATAAAACAAAAAACAAAATACGGAAAAGGGCAAAAATTTCCTACCGGGCCCAGAAGTGACTAGTGAGCTTACACTGTGTCAGAGGTGAGAAGGTGGATCAAAACTTTCATTGCAAAGAGGAAGCACATGGGGCAGCTCAGTTTTAAAAAATGTCCATATAGTGACAGGACCTGAGTTAATTCATGCCCTCCTTTCATTGCATGGCAGCAAAGAAACTACCCCACTGTCACAGTGGTGCTATGTTCAGGAGGAATTGGATTCTGACATTTACAGCTTTCTCCTGTTTCCCTCCAGATCTATTATATATAGAAAATAGGAAGATAGACGCTTTTGAACTCTGGTGCTGGAGGAAAATCCTGAGAGTGCCTTGGACCGCAAGAAGATCTAACCAGTCCATCCTCCAGGAAATAATACCCGGCTGCTCACTGGAGGGAAGGATATTAGAGGCAAAGCTGAATTATTTTGGCCACATCATAAGGAGACAGGAAAGCTTTGAAAAGATCACGATGCTGGGGAAAATGGAAGGAAAAAGGAAGAGAGGCCGATCAAGGGCAAGATGGATGGACGGTATCCTTGAAGTGACTGGCTTGACCTTGAAGGAACTGGGGGCGGTGATGGCCGACAGGGAGCTCTGGCGTGGATTGGTCCATGAGGTCACGAAGAGTCGGAGACGACTAAATGACTGAGCAGCAGCAATTGGCTATGTGGGCAAGTAATTATGCCAGCAATTCCTAAACTTTGGTCATCCAGGTATTTTTGACTTCCACTTCCAGAATTTCTGTGTATTAACCACAGAAATTCTGGGAGAGGACCAACATTTTGGAAGCACTGAATTATGCAATTTTCATATTTATGCTAAATGTGGAAACTTCTAGGTTGTAATCCCTGTAAAAAAATTAGTATAGATGATGCATGTTCACAACAAAGAATGAGAATAATCTTTACTTTCATTTTTATGATAAAATCTGTATAAACATGTTCTGTCTAAATATAGTTATTTATGGTATAATGTTAGGTAGACTTCCATTGTAGTTTGTAGTTTGGTGAGGCATCAACACAATCTGGCAGAGAAGGCTAGAAACTTTGTAAAATTGCAATGCCCATGATTCCATAGCATTTATCCATGACAATTAACAATCTACCTTGTACTGGAAATACGATTGATATATGTTAAGCACAGACATCCTAGCATGGTATGGTAGTAGTTGCTGATGTTATGCTATTACGTAATTGGGCAAATAGGCTTTACTTAGTAAGGTTAAGAATGCATGCCATGTCTTTTGTCTAGGACCTTATCACATGGATTCACCATGCATTGTGACAAATCCATGGGATCCCGGCAGGGAGCATGGACAACCCGTCACCCCACATCGCCCAACTTACCTTAGGCCCATCCCATGGGGGGAAGCATTTGCAGCCCGGCTTCCCCCCCCCCCCCCATTGTTGCAAATGCAACATGGGAAGTCTCCCATGTCACCACATCAGTGGCATACACCCCTTCCTCTCCCTTTTTGCCATGGTGTCCTGTCAGAAGTAGATGTACGTGGTGTAATGGGTTCCATGGCAAAAAGGGGAGAGGAACCGGCATATGATGGGTAAATTAGCTTGTATGATGAGGTTGTAAGTTTTCAGAGATGTTAGAGTGGTCTATCAGAGTCTCTTGGTTTTATTATATTTCTGCCCTACTTCTGACCATTTCAGATAACGGGCATGGAAGAATGTTAATTTATCCCAAACTTTAAACAATTTAAATGCTTAAAGTGTAATTAGTTATCATTATTGTTTTAAGACAAATAAACTGATTACATTCCACCAGAACAATGTAGAAACTCAGTCTGACTCTTAAAGGAATAACTTTTGTTGTTGCCCACCCATTGTTCTTACAATCTGGCCAAAAAAATAGCTTAAGTAATCCTTACTCCAGGAAAGGCCATCAGCCAAATACCAGCTAGAATGTGATAAAAAATTGTGATATTAAGAATTCAGGTCTGAATTGTGTGTGAGAGAGTCTGTGTTTACCTGTATGAAATACTTCAAAAGACTCCTTTGTTAAAAGAGAGCAAACACTTAGAATAGCCTGTTCTGTCACTGAATGATGTTGCTTTGGATGCAGAAAAAAAATGTCAACATGTAACAGTACATTTGCATCCTTTAATAGTACAGTTTAGAATTGGGCCATTTCATTCTGAGCTAGTTTTGAAACCATCCATGCTCAGATGAATAGCTGTTTCAACCCACTTCCACTTTCAAGAGTGTGGCTGTTTTGTTTCTGTATTGGTACTGGAGACATGCATTTAACACCATTTTACTGAAGTATTAAATGAAGCACAACTTGTAAGGAGGAGCCAGCACAATAAGTTTATTTTTCATGCTGCTGTGAGTGCTTTATGAAAATTTAAACAGGCAGTGTCAGAGGGTTGTAATTTTTTTTAACTTTCTTTATTTACAGCTCCCAAGATGATTTTGTTTAAAAGATGTGTAGACATAGCAAATCACTGCCAGCACCTCATAATCTCAGCAAGCTGTAAAACAACGTTTTAAAATTCATGGAAGCCCATTGACTAGACATGGTTTTGCTTTATAACAGATGTGCACATAGACTCAAATAACAAACAATCATCACTTCTACATTAAATACCACCAGAATGTAGTCGTGAGATTACCAAAAGCTCTGAGATAAAATTAAAGTGTATGCATGATGTCCACAAATTAACAAATTATTTTCACAAAATGATGCAGTTTGGGCAACATACCCTGTTTCCCCGAAAATAAGACATCCCCAAAAAATAAGACCTAGTAGAGGTTTTGCTGAATTGCTAAATATAAGACCTCCCCTGAAAGTAAGACCTAGCAAAGTTTTTGTTTGGAAGCATTCCTGGCACCCGCCAAACAAAACACCAGAGCATGCAGGATTGGTAAATGTACATACCAGTTGTACATGGAAATAATGGTAGTAACAAGAAATTGTTGACAGGAGTCACAGTTTGTCTGGTTTGGTTATGTTGGTTTGTGATGACAACTACTGTACAATATACAATAAATGTTAATTTTTTTTTGTTCAACAATAAATGTGAATTCTTCTTCATGGAAAAATAAGACATCCCCTGAAAATAAGACCTAGTACATATTTGGGCGCAAAAAATAATATAAGACACTGTCTTATTTTCGGGGAAACACGGTAGTCTCTTGAATAAAAAGACCTCAAGATTTGAGTTATCTTGAAATACAGTAGAGTCTCACTAATCCAAGCCTCGCTTATCCAAGCCTCTGGATAATCCAAGCCATTTTTGTAGTCAATGTTTTCAATATATTGTGATATTTTGGTGCTAAATTCGTTAATACAGTACATAGCATTACTACATATTGAACTATTTTTTTCTGTCAAATTTGTTGTATAACATGAAGTTTTGGTGCTTAATTTGTAAAATCATAACCTAATTTGATGTTTAATAGGCTTTTCCTTAATCCCTCCTTATTATCCAAGATATTTGCTTATCCAAGCTTCTGCTGGCCCGTTTAGCTTGGATAAGTGAGACTCTACTGTACTAACAAAACTTGATTTACTGGAGACTTCTGAAACCCCTCCCAAGGCAAGAAGTTCCACATATGAGATCATTCTTGCTTATCCAGAGCATCTGTCATATGAGCTAGAACCTCTCCAAAGATGTACAAAAACAAGGATTCCAACAGGTATCTGCAGGACATAGACAAACGGTTAAAGTCCATGTTGATAAAAATGTTGCTTCAAACATGGGGTGAGAATGTAGGAATTTGGTATAGATCTTGACACCTCCTTGTGATGAATGGTGGGGTTCTGGAATGACCACTCTGGATTCAGGGACCTGTCAGGTTGTGAAGAAATTTGCCCTTGGAGCTAAACTTGGAGGGTTTCTCTCTCTTATGGAAGAAAGTGTTCCTTTTTGACTGTCCAATGTTTTTTTTTTTTTTCCGTGTCAAGAGCAACTGGAGTTGCTTCTGGAGTGAGAGAAATGGCTGTCTCCAAGGACGTTGCCCAGGGGACGCCAGGATGTTTTGATGTTTTTACCATCCTTGTGGGAGGCTTTTCTCATGTCCCCGCATGGAGCTGGAGCTGATAGAGGGAGCTCATCCGTGCTCATCCGTGGGATTCGAACCTGGCAGCCTTCAGGTCAGCAATCCAACCTTCAAGTCACAAGGCTTTTATCCCCTAGGCCATCGGAGGCTCCTTTCCAATAAATGACTGGCTGGAATAAGCAACCCATAGCTTTGGATTGACATTGGGGTTAAGAGTTCCACCCAATTGATAGTCCAAAGAAGTGGTTACAAGTTGGCAAGTGGTGTCAAATATACTTGCATCAGGTTGCTTCCCATGTTGCTCACCCCCAGGGACATCTCAGTTAAATAAATTACAGGTTAAATAAAATGTCTCTGTTTAACCCAATTGTCTGTGTCTGGTCTCATTATTCAGGCTTGATCATAAATGTAATATGCATTTAGCCATGCTGCTTCTCAGTAGCCAAACAGCAGCATTCAGAGTGAGGGGAAATCTCCAAATTGTTTTCTAGAGCAGCCCAGATGTGAAGTAAAACTGGGTTACTTTGACCAAAACATAACACTCCAGGAAAAACAATTATGGTTGCATAGGCTTCCTGAGACAAAACTTGATCCTAACACTTGAAATGAAAGGCCAAAGTTCAGTGGTAAAACAAATGCTCTGCAAAAAGAGATTAAAAATGGAAAAAAAATATTTTGTTATTGGCAACAAAAAAAGATTTTCCTAACACTTAGTTACAATTTACATTGACCATTTAATGCAGTTTCAAACCAGTACTGAAGAAAGTGGTTGCACTATGGAGATGATTACATAAGAAATCCTGGAACCAGTTTGTGTCCTGGATGGTTATTGGACAGACCATAGATCACTGGTGTACATCAAGGCCTCTTTCTCATATGCTTCTGTGGCTGTTTGTTGTCTGGATACTGTAGTTTGAAGCTAGTGTTGATGGGATTCAAGTAAACCTAGTCAGAAACAATAAAAGACAATTCTTTACTTTTCATGTAGTATTTAAACAAATTCATTTTTGTGCAAAATTGGTATTGTTTGTGCAGTGTGGATGACTTTTTTGGGGAAAAAATATACATTACTGGAAATTTGTTTTTTGTACAAAAAATGTGAGCCTTGTACAAACACAGAGGCGGTCAAACATTGTGGCAAATTAAGCAGTCAGGACAGCACTGCACAGACACGATTATTTTCATTTACTCTCATGTGAATTTCTGCACAGAATAATCCCCACAAATACTTCAGAATGTATGACCACTGGGATGGGGGTAGTGCTGGGGGCACTAAAATAATTGTGTTCTCCTCAAATTGCGAGAGTCCTATGTAAATTATTAGGCTCTCATGTGAGGACCTAATAGTCAAAGCTTAAGAGATCTCAAGTTCAATTCATGGTATTTTCAAATAAAACTGGGAAAAATTTATGCCTTTAAAAATGGGAGAACAGCTGCCAGGCAGTACAACTAATAATGTCTTAAACATAACAATGTTTGCTGATCTGACTATAATGCTGATTTCTGTGTTGTTATAATGGACAAATGTGTACACACAAGATCCCCATGTGTATAGGGTAGCACTACTTGATGTTATCTTTAGTAGCTGTTTGCAGAGCTTGTGAGCCAGGTTTCTGTCATGGTTAAAAAAGAAAGAAAAAGACAGGTGCCAGACTGCTGATGTATTTCTGATTTTTTAAAACTTCACTCCTTAATCTTTCAAGCAAAACACACTGGTATATAAAAAAACCCATAGAAACTAGTCCACCATGTGCTTGAAGTATGAAAAACTCCATTGCGTTGTCGAAGGATATATGGCCGGAATCACTGGGTTGCTGTGAGTTTTTCAATCTGCATGGCCATGTTCCAGTAGCATTCTCTCCTGATGTTTTATCTGCATCTAGGGCAGGCATCCTCAGAGGTTTGTTCAGAGATCTGTTGGAAATGAGGCAAGTGGGGTATATATATATATCTGTGATTTGTGTATTTGTTTGTTTGTCTTGCATGCGAAAAACCTATGATCTAAGCATTAAATAAATTTGGATTTGGATTTATATCTGTGGAATGTCCAATATGGGAGAAAGAACTTTTGTCTGAAGCAAGTGTGAATGTTGCAATTAGCCAGCTTGATTAGCATGGAGTAGCCTTACAGCTGCAAAGCCTGGCTGTTGTTCCCCGGAAACATCCTTTGTTTGAGAATTGTTAATTGGCACTTTGATTGTTTACTGTCTGGAATTCCCCTGTTTCTGAGTGGTGTTCTTTATTTACTGTCTTGATGCTAGTGTTTTTTTTTTTTTTAAAATACAGTACTGGTAATCAGATTTTGTTCATTTTCATGGTTTCCTCCTTTCTGTTGAAGTTGTCCACATGCTTGTGAATTTCAATGGCTTCTCTGTGTAGTCTGACATGATAGTTGTTGGAGTGGTCAAGCATTTCTGTGTTCTCAATTAATATACTGTGTCTAGGTTGGTTCATCAAGTGCTCTGCTATGGCTGATTTCTCTGGTTGAGTTAGTCTGCTGTTCCTTTCATGTTCTTTGACTCGTGTTTGGGCGCTGTGTTTGGTGGTCCCTATGTAGACTTGTCCACAGCTGCATGGTATACGGTAGACTCCTGCAGAGGTGAGAGATTCCCTCTTGTCCTTCGCTGACCGTAGCATTTGTTGGATTTTCTTTGTGGGTATGTAGATAGTTTGTAGGTTGTGCTTCTTCATCAGTTTGCCTATGCGGTCAGTGGTTCCCTTGATGTATGGTAAGAACACCTTTCTTCTGGGTGGATCTTTGTCTTTACTCTCCTGGCTTGCTCTTGGCCTTACACCTCTTCTGATGTCCATGGTGGAGTATCCATTGGCCTGTAGAGCCCAGTTTAGGTGGTTTAGTTCACCCTGGAGGAGGTGAGGTTCGCAGATTCTTTGTGCACGGTCTGTCAGAGCTTTGATTGTGCTTCTTTTTCAGAGGTTTGTTGGAAACTGAGCAAGGGAGGTTTATATATTTGTGGAAGGTCCATGGTGGGCCTTCCCACCCTGGACCTTCCTCCCACCCAGGCTCTTCCACAGATATACAAACCTTCCTTGCTTAGTTTCCAATATACCTCGCAACTTCTGAGGATGCCTGCCATAGATGTGGGTGAAATGTCAGGAGAGAATGCTTCTGGAACATGGCTATACAGCCTGGAAAACTTACAACAGCTCAACCATTGACATTTTCCCCACAGGCTACCACTGTCAAAAGAATGTAGTCCATAACTTAAAAAATAGCCACAATTCATGAGAATGTTTTCATTTTTTTCCACTTTCCCTTGTTCCTATTTTCTTTTTGATTAATTAGATTATCTGTTTTAAAGTTTACAAAAAATATTTTTTAAAAGAAAGAAAAAAAGAATAAGGTATACAACAAAATGATCCAGGATTACCATGCCCCCAATGCTTCTTCCTTCCCTAAGGCCACAGAGAATTGCTCTTTTCTTCCTGGACTAGGAAACCTAGGTTGGATTATCTATATATACTTCATTCAGCATAGTCTGGCAAATCTATCTGAGATATTCTTTCTCTCTCACACATACAGTCTTTCTCTCACTACCCCTCTTCCAGTGCTCTGGAGGTATGGGAAATAAAAGAAAATGGCATACGTGGCATAATTTTGCTGAAATATGTATGTATTTTGTGAAGAATGAGCATTCCTAAAAATATTGAAAGAATAGAGCTTCAGATCTGCATGCCAGAGGATGTTTGGTTTTCTTAGAAAATGCTTATAATCCTGGTACACTTCCCAGTGTGTTGAGTCTGAAAAGAACCTAAGAGTTAGATTTTGTGATTATTCAGGTAATTGCCAACACCATGCAAAATTCTGAAATGGATACTGGGCAAGGATGCACATGCAAGCCTAAGGCCGTTCTACATGTACACTTTATTCTGGGGCCAATCTGGCATAACAAATTCTGGATTTGCCCTAGGATAGTTTTGACTGCCAGCCTTCAGATCTCTGCGGAGGTGGGATGGAGTCCCATTCTTGTTGCAGGTTCAGCCACCAGATGCAACATGACTCATTGCCTGTAGTGTAACCTGTAACTATAACTATTTTAAGCATGTTTCAATTTTGCAAATCAGTTCAATGTATCATATAATCACCACCAAACTGATTTGCCTTCCCTCCAGTATAACATCTCCCATTTCCCAAATACTCCCACATTTGTGCCAGCATTTAAAAACAGTACAACTTCAAGATCTTAGGAGGTCTTATACATTTAGCCGGAGCCCCTGGTGACACAGTGTGTTAAAGCGCTGAGCTGCTGAACTTGCGGACCAAAAGGTCCCAGGTTCAAATCCCGGGAGTGGAATGAGCGCCAGCTGTTAGCCCCAGCTCCTGCGAACCTAGCAGTTCGAAAATATGCAAATGTGAGTAGATCAATAGGTACTGCTCCAGGGGGAAGGTAACGGCACTCCATGCAGTCATGCCGGCCACATGACCTTGGAGGAGTCTATGGACAACGCCGGCTCTTTGGTTTAGAAATAGAGATGAGACCAACCCCCAGAGTCAGTCACGACTGGACTTAATGTCAGGGGAAACATTTACCTTTACCTATGCATTTAGCCAGAAGTATTTATAAAGCTCTAGAAAAAGGAAACAGGTCTTATCATCTCATTGAAAGGAATCTTATATTGGTACCCAACCCCATCTCTGTTTTTACACATAATCTGGAGAAGTTCTGGATGTTGAACATACATTTGCCTGCTCTTATACAGGTTTCTTGATTCTTTCCATAGCATTTTAAATGGCTAGAAAGCTTGGCATGCATGGTGACAGGGAACCATTTTTTTGTGTCAGGAGTGACATGAGAAACTGCAAGTTGCTTCTGGTGTGAGAGAATTGGCCATCTGCAAAGACGCTGCCCAGCGGACACCTGGATGTTTGATGTTTTACCATCCTGTGGGAGGTTTCTCTCATGTCCCTGCATGGGAAGCTGGAGCTGACAGATGAAAACTCACCCTACTCCCTGGATTTAGTCCTGCTGGCACAAGAGTTTAACCCATTATACATCCGGGGGCTCCACAGGGAACCATGAAGTTCAGTTCTACACTCTCTGTTTCCAACCTTACAGAAAAATAAATATTGCACTGGTCAGAAAATGTGTATCATTTTCCAGTAGTATTTTTTTCACCCCTGACAACTTTTTCCTATAAACAAATGTTCACCTTTCATTGATGGATTCTGTGTAACGTATCGCAGGTTTTATGTTCACTCTATCTTCTGTGAGTAAATAGAAGACTGGTCTTTGTGACTGTTTCTATAAATAAACAGCTCCAGTTTCTCTAAGGGTTTGTGATGTCAACATATCCCTTTTCATTGAATTGTGCCTTGTAGCCTTACAGCTTACCTTTGGAAACATGTTACAAAAATATTATTTAACAAATGGCTGTATATAGAAAAGTGCATGAAATAAAATGAAATGTACGTTTTCAGGAAAAGATATAGATGTTGATGTCAGTATATTCTCACAATATAGTCTTCCGGACATATTTTCTTCCGCATATAATTTTGACCAGAACTGTGACTAGATAAACTTCCATCATGACAGTCTAGGTATAAGGCTCATCCAAAGAGGGTCATGTATTAAGAGGTTACTGAGCTTTGCCATGTTTGCTGCTGTTATTCTTGGATCTCTTTGTTACTTCATTTATTTGGATATCCAGATGTCATTTCTATTGACCCAGACTCTTTTCTGGTAATTACCAGCACATTGTTCAAACTCTCAAATAGGTTTATTTTTCATTTTGAAATATATCAAAATAAAATAGCATCTGTCTTCCTGTTCCTCTCTTTCTCTCTCTCTTTTTCTGGGGTTTATAATTTCATAGTGCAAAAGTGCTATTTCACTGATGACATAGTGTGTCAGCAAAATGACACTGCTCTCTTATAACACTATCAATCTCGGCTTTCTTTTATAAAAACATAGATAATAAATTTGTCCTTCACAACATAGGAAAAGATCAGCAACCCAACTTTCAAAAAAGCTTTTGAAAAGCACTACTGCAGCTCTAAAAACCTGCTACAACCAGCCACCAAAAATAACAAAAAACTTGGACACAGAGGTGATGATAGCCACCAGCAAAGTCCAGGAAGCTATATTTAAGTATTCACATTTCATTCTGGAAGAGCCTTTGACTTGGTCTACTGGATTATTTTGTTGAATACTAACTGAAATAAGGCCTGAAAAATAAATCTTTATTAGCACCACATTTTTCCGAACTGCACAGACCGTGCATTTGCCTCATACAGCAAACACATTTTGGTGATTTCATCTTAAATAGCCTCATGAGCTCCTGGGCAAATTCATCTCAATGTGAGCTTGCTTTTGGAAAACATCTCTCATTCACACTTTAGGAGGCACATAGGCAAAGGTAAAGGTTTCCCCTGAAGTTAAGTCCATTCATGTCTGACTCTGGGGGTTGGTGCGCATCTCCATTTCTAAGCCGAAGAGCCAGCGTTGTCTGTAGACACCTCCAAGGTCATGTGGCTGGCATGACTGCATGGAGAACAGTTACTTTCCCACCTATTGATCTACTCACATTGGCATGTTTTCGAACTGCTAGGTTGGCAGAAGCTGGAGCAACAGTGGGCACTCACTCCGCTCCCGGGATTTGAACCTGGGATCTTTCGGTCTGCAAGTTCAGCAGCTTAGTGCTTTAACACACTTCGCCACCGGGGTTCCTTAGGAGGCACATAGAATCATAGAATCATAGCATAGTAGAGTTGGAAGAGACCTCATGGGCCATCCAGTCCAACCCCCTGCCAAGAAGCAGGAAATCGCATTCAAAGCACCCCCGACAGATGGCCATCCAGCCTCTGCTTAAAAGCCTCCAAAGAAGGAGCCTCCACCACAGCCCGGGGGAGAGAGTTCCACTGTCTGTGGTGGAACATAGCAGTGGTTGCTTCACTTTACTTTTCTTCCTATAATGTATGCAAATATATCTCTTTCCCACCTGACATGTTTTTGCTTATCTTATTATGTGGATGTGTGCTAATATTGATATACTAGGACTGTATACTGATTGTGAGTATCTGCATACATGTTCCACCAACACACACACACAAACACACACACATACACACACTAGTGGTGAATTAAAAATTTAGAAAATCAAGCATGACTGGGCCCACATCCAGGTAGAACTGCACAGCCCAACTAAAAATAATGTTTCTTGGTGTCTTGGTTTTTAGACCCGTTCTCCTCCGGTGGCTCAGTGTGTTAAAGCACTGAGCTGCTGAACTTGCAGACCGAAAGGTCCCAGGTTTAAACTCGGAGAGCGGAGTGAGCGCCCGCTGCTAGCTCCAGCTTCTGCCAACCTAGCAGTTCGAAAACATGCCAATGTGAGTAGATCAATAGGTACCGCTCTGGCGGGAAGGTTACAGCGCTCCATGCAGTCATGCCGGCCACATGACCTTGGAGGTGTCTACGGACAACGCCGGCTCTTCAGCTTAGAAATTGAGATGAGCACCAACCCCCAGAGTCGGTCACGACTGGACTTAATGTCAGGGGAAACCTTTACCTTTATCTTCAGGGTTATTTGGGTCATTGAGTCAGAAAATTCCATTGAACTGACTGCATCAGCTCTAGTTTCTTAGAAATGGTTATCATAATTTTCTATGGGTAAGCAAATGAAGACTGTTATAGAGCATATGATCTGTATCTCAAAAATAGGAACTGATAGGGGAAAACTGGTGCCATTTCTGGAATCATGAGGTCAAACATACCTGGAAACATGTCTAACATTTGAGGGACCAAAATTTGTGCTGAGCAGTGTTATGTAACTTGCTGGTTGGAGCTTGTCACCTTTGACAAGCTATTTTCCCTTTTTCAGTGTAAAGTCAAATACTGGAGATGGCCATATAAAAAAAACCCTTTGTCCAGATTGTGAGGCAAAAGCCAATTCTTTTTAAAGAGCTTTAAGGCCAAAGAACTGGCTGGATGTGACTCATCACATATGTTGTATGTCAGGATAGCAGCCAATATAAAATCTGTCCAATGTACATAACTTAGCTTAGATTCAATTGCTCCATGGTACATAATTACTCTCCCTCTCTCTGTACATAATACTATACATTACTAATTTTCCTCTGGCAAATGAAATATGAGCAGTGGAGAATTTTCAGTTTATGATGTAAGGAAATCTGTTGTAGAAATGGCAAGTGCCTGCATCTCTGTACATTACCTTACTTACAGAATTTTGATTTTCTTTTGCAGAATTTCATTTTGGTAGGGTATATTTTTTCTTCACAAAGACAGATACTAAGGAGGCAGTTCCTAATGAGAATAAACACTGCCAAGAAGAGAAAGAGAGAGGGAGGGAGTATAATTAAGGTTGCATATTGAATGTTCATATCAAAATAAATGAACAATAACACAAACATTAAAAAATATGCTGTCTGTTTCTCCCTGAGGAAATATTGCCTCCTTGCCTTTCTTTGGATGGTGCCTCACACAATAATTACATTAGTGAGTATCTGGTAGGCCCAGAAGGCTCTTATTTTAAAGACAATCTGTATTACTTCCTGTGGTGAATGCCGATAACAAGACTTCATTCCTGCTTGCATTGTTTAGCCTAATTAAATAAGTCTAGACTCAGAGAAAAGTGAGCTGAAGAATGCAAGTGACACAAGCTTGAATCGGAACAGCCTGACTTCTTATAACACTGTGCTCTGATGTCTCAGTTTTCCGAGGCTCCCATTAATTCCTGCTTTCTTTTCAAGTCACAGTGCCATAGGGAGAAAATGTCATTTATAACTGTCAGAACACTGTTCCTTCATCAATTTAGAGCTGCTAAAACAGCTGGGACCATTCACATTGAAGAACAAAAATATATTGCCTGAACTGCCCCATTGGCTGTTTATTTTTTAAATAACCAATGTGATGAAGAAGTTGTGGTAGGAAGCTATGAAAAAGCACTTGAATATGATCCAGTGGATGTGATATAAAACCTGAAAAGTTTTTTATATAAATCAACCCATATGCATGGCAGAGGTATGTTACCTAAATGTGGGTCACATTGGTATGTAGATGCTTCTGAAAGATGGGTTATTTGTCATCAGCAATAACATATCTTCTCAAATTTGAGTTTCCCGATAGCTATAACAGTGCCTCAAATTTCAAGGGACACAAGACAGTATTTTTTCTGATTATATTGTATTATATTATTTATTTATTTATTTATTTATTTATTTATATTCTGCCCCTCTCACCCCGAAGGGGACTCAGGGCGGATCACATTATACACACATAGGCAAACATTCAATGCCCATAAACACATCAGAGACCGAGACAGACAGACGCAGAGGCAAGTTAACCTTCTCCTGAGGGGATGTTCGATTCTGGCCACGGGGGGAGCAGCTGCTTCATCATCCACTCTGACGGCACTTCCTCATTCCAGGTTGTAAATTAGTTAACCTTGCCTCCCCACTTTTTTTATAAGTGGTACCTTATTTCCTACTTGATAGATGCAACTATCTTTCGGGTTGCTAGGTCAGCAACGAGCAGGGGCTATTTTTTATTTTTAATTGATGGGTGCTCACCCTGCTATGGGCTGGCCTCGAACTCATGACCTCATGGTCAGAGTGATTTATTGCAGCTGCTCAACAGCCTGCGCCACAGCCCAGCCCCATATTATTTCTCTAGACCAGTGGTTCCCAAACTTATTTGGCCTACCGCCCCTTTTCCAGAAAAAATATTACTCAGTGCCCCCTGGAAAGGGGGGGGGCGTGGCTTAGAGGGGGTGGGCGTGGCTCCTGCTCCAGAGGGCGGGGCTGAGCCTCTCCCCTAGTCCAAGATGCAGGGCTGGGAGGGTGAAGGGGAGGTGGGCGGGGCCACAAATGGGCAGCCAGGACTAGGATGGGTGGAGTTACGATCTCTGAGGCAGGGCTGAGCTTCTATCTCTGTCCTGCGGTGCCTGCCAGGACACAGGGGGTGGGGCTAGAGGAGGGGGTGGGGCCTCTTCTTAAGTGCCTGCGGGGCTCAACCTCTATACCCTGGCCCCGTGTTCTAACAAGCACCTCAGGGGAGGTAAACAGAGGCTCAGCCCTGTCTCACACTCTTGGGAAGAGTCCCCGCCTCCACCCCAGCCCCGCCCTTTAGTCCTAAAAAGCCTCTCAGGAGAGGTATAGAGGTTCAGTCCCATCTCAGGATCTTGGAAGGAGGCCTTGCCCCCTTCCCTAGCTCTGCCCTCTGTGTCCCAGAGGTATAGATTCTCAGCCCTGTCTCGAGCACTTGGGAAGAAGCCATGCCCCTCCCCTGGCCCTGCCCCCGTGTCCTAATAGGTGCCATCACCAACCCCCTGGATCGCTGCAGCGCCCACCAGGGGGTGGTAGTGCCCACTTTGGGAATCACTGCTCTAGGCATTACAGTAACTCACAAACAAACTGTAGGTCCATCACCCATGGTATCATTCATTGCTGACAACCTGTATAGGATTTCGGAACACTGTTTTATAGCAATTCCAGTTTATCTTGAAAGAGGAAACTGAAAAAGACACTGAGGGATACCTACTGGATTCCCTGGCCACTGGCCTGCACACTTTAGGCTTCGTTTTATCCACCTTGCTGTTTTACCATGGGGACAAGAAAGAGGACCTTCTCGGTGGAGGCCCCCTGGCTTTGGAACTCTCTCCCATGGGAAATTCGACAATTCCCAACACTGGCCACCTTTTGCAAGGATCTGAAAACCTGGCTGTTTCAACTTGCTTTTAACAATGCCTAGTCTCTAGTTACAAATGCCCAGTCCCTATGTTCCAGAAGATTATGCTGGTATCTTCACTTTAGCTAATACTCGGTCCTATCGATGCTGCTTGCAATATCCCATGCCTTTGCCCGGCCCTTGTATATCTTGATCATGCCCATTGTGCTATGGCAATTGGTCTCTCTGGGTATTGGTTGTGTGGCTGTTTGATGTTCTTATGTTATATTTTAATAGTGTTTTTAACTGTTTTGTTAATCTTATTGTTTTTACTTTACCTATGTTTTTACTTTGATGGATCATTTGTATTGGATTTATGGGCATTCGTCCCATGTGTAAGCTGCCCCGAGTCCCATTTGGGAAATAGTGGTGGGGTATAAAAAGAAAATTATTACTATTATTATTATTACAGATACATGAAATTTGTGGGAGAGGTTGTTTGCAGTTTGGGTTAGAGCAGTATGTTGATCATACACACCTATTTCTCCCTCCTTTTCATATAATTCCAAAAAAGCTGTTTCGATGCTAACTTTGTCATATCCTATCTAGAGACGATCTAATCCAATGAAGAAAAGGAAGCCCAAATAACAAACGCCAGTCAGAGTCAGTGGAGGCAGGCAGTCCTGTCACGGTCCATTCCAGGAAGGACCTGAAGATCATACCATCCTCACAAGTAAGGATGACCAAGAATTAGCAGAGGCATTTCCCCTGACGTTAAGTCCAGTCATGTCTGACTCTGGGGGTTGGTGCTCATCTCCATTTCTAAACCGAAGAGCCAGCGTTGTCCGTAGACACCTTCAAAGTCATGTGGCTGGCATGACTGCATGGAGCGCCGTTACCTTCCTGCTGGAGCGGTACCTATTGATCTACTCACATTTGCATGTTTTCGAACTGCTGGATTGGCAGGAGCTGGGGCTAACAGCGGGTGCTCATTCCGCTCCTGGAATTTGAACCTGGGACCTTTTGGTCCACAAGTTCAGCAGCTCAGCGTTTTAACACACTGTGCCACCAGGGGCCCCCTGGAAACACCTTATTCTATTTTAAATGAAAGACACTGGACTAAGGGAGGTTAGTTATGTTGATTAACTGTTGCCTATAACTTAGATCAGCCAAGGTCATTCCCTTGCTGAGGATAAGCAACTCCAAACACTTTATTGCAATCCTGTCTGATGTCCGTGGCTTTGTGAATCTCCGTATATTGTAGAGCCATCTATCTGGCAGCTCCTTCTCCTCCTTTGTACTCTGCTTTTCCTCTTAGGACCTCAAACCACCTAAATACTTCTTTTTCTATGGAATCTCCATATGTGCTTTAGGACTGGTCTAGTTTCTTGCCTGTTCATTTCTGTGAACTATAGGTACACCGACTGGGCATTTGCTAACTTAAACAAGACAAAACTGTTGGCTGCTGTGAATAACAGATTGAATGAGAGTGAACAAATTGGAGCTTAATTGAGACAAGGCAGAAGTGTTCCTAATCAGTCAAGAGGCTGATCAGGGAAGAGGGATGCATTCTGTTTTGGATCAGGTTACATTCTGCTGGATAATGGAGGAAGCCAGGGAGTTTCAGAAAAACATCTACTTTTGCTTTATTGACTATTCTAAAGCCTTTGACTGTGTGGACCTTAACAAACTGTGGCATGTGCTTGGTGGTATGGGGATACCAAGTCACCTTGTCTGTCTCCTGAGAAATCTATATAAAGACCAAGTAGCCACAGAAAGAACACACCACGGAACAACAGACTGGTTCAAGATTGGGAAAGGAGTACGGCAGGGCTGTATACTATCGCCCTACCTATTCAACTTGTATGCAGAACACATCATGCAACATGTGGGGCTTGACAAATCCAAGGCTGAAGTTAAAATTTCTGGAAGAAACATTAACAACCTTAGGTATGCAGATGATACCACTCTGATGGATGAAAGTGAGGAAGAGCTGAGGAGCCTTATCACCAAGGTGAAAGAAGAAAGTGCAAAGCCAGGCTGCAGTTAAACATCAAGAAAACTAAGATCATGGCAACCACACCTATTGATAACTGGCAAATAGAGGGAGAAAACGTGGAGGCAGTGACAGACTTTATATTTCTAGGCTCAAAGATCACTGCAGATGCAGACTGCAGCCAGGAAATCAGAAGACGTCTACTTCTTGGGTGGAGAGCAATGGCCAACCTCGATAAAATACTGAAAAGCAGAGACATCACACTGGCAACGAAGGTCCGCATAGTCAAAGCAATGGTATTCCTCATAGTAACCTATGGATGCGAGAGCTGGACCATAAGGAAGGCTGAGTGAAGGAAGATAGACGCTTTTGAACTCTGGTGCTGGAGGAAAATCCTGAGAGTGCCTTGGACAGCAAGAAGATCCAACCAGTCCATCCTCCAGGAAATAATGCCCGACTGCTCACTGGAGGGAAGGATATTAGAGGCAAAGTTGAAGTATTTTGGCCACATCATGAGAAGACAGGAAAGCCTGGAGAAGATCATGATGCTGGGGAAAATGGAAGGAAAAAGGAAGAGAGGCCGACCAAGGGCGAGATGGATGGACAGTATCCTTGAAGTGACTGGCTCAACCTTGAAGGAACTGGGGGCGGTGATGGCCGACAGGGAGCTCTGGCGTGGACTGGTCCATGAGGTCACGAAGAGTCGAAAATGATTGAACGAGTGAGACAACGACGACATTCTGTGGAAATCTTAGGTTTGTAGTTTGAGGAGGTCCAAGTTTCAGTTATGACCATGAGTGTATTTATGAGGAAAATCTAGTATATTGGCGGTGGCTATTCCTAGAGACATTATATCTGGCCACAGTGACATGAGGCTTGATTGCATTCCACTTAGGTTATAGGAATACCCTCTGGCTGTGACCAGACAGTCTACTGGGACAGGTTATAGAGAACACATAACTTTCTTGTTGCAACAGTTCCAAAGAGGGCTTTATTTTAGTCCCACCAACATCACAAGCATATTTGGTTATTTCATGTCAGTCAGGATATAGATCAGGACTATTGTGGTTACCATGGCAGTATTAAAAGAGTATTAAAATAGATCAAGGCTTATCCTTCCATTAGAGATTACGACAGGTTTAAGGCATTGCTCTGCTTCCCCCTTAGATAACTTCCTTCCTTTTTCAAATATCCCTGCATTTTTCATTGGGCTTAAGGGTATGATCAAACTTCTCTTTCTTCCCTCCAGCTCTTGTTTTGTGCCTCACATTATGTACAAGTCTCCTGAGAGCTTCGACAAAATGCAGTAGTAACCTTGAAAATTGGTTTGTGAGGCCTGGCAAATGGTTTATTCTAGCTTTATCTAATACTCCGATCCAGTGACTGGGGGGGGGGGGGGTTGATGGGAAGAGGGAGGTTATTATTGCAAAAACATAAATTGGCATGGATTCTTCCAAGCTTAGATGAGAGTATCGTCTCAAGTTTCTTGAGCACCGGACTGATATTTTGTCTACTTTGATCACCATTCTAGACAGACGGCATGTGCTTTTAATGTTTCAAGGACTTGGCTAGAATCCAGAAGACCTGAGGTAAAATCTTCCAGTTCCTCTCCGTTGTGTATCTAAGTAAAAGCTTTACCTTAGATCACCTGATGTGTGTGTGCAAAAGATGATAGACAGATGGCATCTTTCCCCACTCTGGAAACAAAAACCTTAAAAATAAAAAAAGCAGAGTATTTTAAGATCCTGCATTCCAGTCTGGCTCAAAAACATGTTGATAGGAAAATGGCATAGTGGAAATGAACCCCGTGAACTCCCAAAGAAAAACAATAGCATTGGACAATGTTGACTAGTTTCCTGTCCATGCCTTTAAATCCCACTAGAGCCAGTGAGGGCAAACAACATTTTGTAAAACAAACACAGAAGTCTGGGCTTTTCCTGTTTTTTTCATAATGAGGTCACTTTGCGAATGAGCGGGATATAGCTCAGGTGTTTGTTTTTTGTCATCTGCTGCAGCTGTTATGAGGAAAAAGGAAGAAATTTCTTTCCTGTTATTTGATTTTTATAACATGTCAGAAGGAAGGGGAGGGGGAAAATATATGAAACGTCCACATTAGTGGAAACAATTTCCTTTCGTTATAGGCATGAGTCTGAAAACAACAAAAAAAGGATGCAGGATGTTGAGCAAACATTAAAATTAGGCAGACATTAATTAGAAATGGTTTGGTCACAGACATGACAATGGGTAGGATAGGAAAAACTCGAAATCATTCAAGAATGGCCTGTTTATGGACTATATGGTGGGAACGGTAAATTTTATTCAAAGGAAAAAAAATGATATTGGGTGAAGACTGATACTATTCTGAACCTGCCTGTGCTATTGCAACACTTTTCTAGAGAGGTGACAAAGAAGCAATAAACAAAAGTATGACTTTGTGTGATTGTGCTTTCTCATCCCCTCTGGATTTCGTAAACTGTTAACTCAGACATAATAGGTCTGTTCGATATGCATCTCCATGCTAAGTAGTGTTAAACATTTGCATTTGACTTCTAAATTAACTAAGAATAGCATTAACACCTCCAATTAGGCTCCATTCTAAAACTTTCTCAGCGGTTCTCCTTTGACATGTAAAACTCCCATTCATATCCTTGCATATATTTATGCACGCTAAGCTCTCAGAAGCATAACCTACTTTTTATTCTCCTAGCAATGTGCTCATCATACAAAGCCAGTCTTTTCATTCACAGTCCTCCATTTCCTGTGCTTCTTGAGCCAGGTCAGCTTTCCTCTCTACTCCCTCCGCACACTGTTTATTGGATTTTGTGGCTACCGGTAGCTTTATTTCTTCTTCATATGCTGGCATGTCCAATCTCTCTCTATTGGAACATTTCACTATTCCTTGAACCAACTGAACAGTGCCATAATTGTTAGTGTGTGTTATTTAGTTTAGGGATCCAAATTACAAAAAAAAAAATTGACGTTTTAAAAATGTATAATATATTTTTTAAAGAATGCATTATTAGAAGTGCTACTGAAAACGTGGAGGCAGTGACAGACTTTATATTTCTAGTCATGAAGATCACTGCAGATGTAGACTGAAGCCATGAAATCAGAAGATGTTTACTTCTTGGGAGGAGAGCAATGGCCAACCTTGACAAAATAGTGAAGAGCAGGGACATCATACTGGCAATGAAGGTCCGCATAGTCAAAGCAATGGGGCCTGGGCTGTGGCGCAGGCGGGAGAGCAAGCCAGCTGCAATTAACTGCAATGAAGCACTCTGACCAGGAGGTCATGAGTTCGAGGCCCGCTCGGAGCCTATGTTTGTTTGTCTTTGTTCTATGTTAAAAGGCATTGAATGTTTGCCTATATGTGCAATGTGTAATGTGATCCACCCTGAGTCCCCTTCGGGGTGAGAAGGACGAAATATAAATGCTGTAAATAAAATAAATAAATAAATAAATAAATATTCCCCATAGTAACCTATGGATGCGAGAGCTGGACCATGAGGAAAGCTGAGCGAAGGAAGATAGACGCTTTTGAACTCTGGTGCTGGAGGAAAATCCTGAGAGTGCCTTGGACCGCAAGAAGATCCAACCAGTCCATCCTCCAGGAAATAATGCCCGGCTGCTCACTGGAGGGAAGGATATTAGAGGCAAAACTGAAATATTTTGGCCACATCATGAGGAGACAGGAAAGCTTGGAAAAGATCACGATGCTGGGGAAAATGGAAGGAAAAGGGAAGAGAGGCCGACCAAGGGCAAGATGGATGGATGGTATCCTTGAAGTGACTGGCTTGACCTTAAAGGAACTGAGGGTGGTTACGGCTGACAGGGAGCTCTGGCGTGGACTGGTCCATGAGGTCACGAAGAGTCAGAGACGACTAAACAACTGAGCAGCAGCAACTGATTGAGAGGGCTCTTAAACTGTTTCTATAAATGATATTTTTAGTTCATGATTTTAAACTATCATCATGACATAAAATCGAACTCCAACATAAACAGATATAGCAGGTGAGTATACACAGAAAACATGCCAATGTGAGTAGATCAATAGGTACTGCTCCGGCGGGAAGGTAACGGCGCTCCATGCAGTCATGCCAGCCACATGACCTTGGAGGTGTCTACGGACAACGCCGGCTCTTTGGCTTAGAAATGGAGATGAGCACCAACCCCCAGAGACAGACATGACTGGACTTAACGTCAGAGGAAACCTTTACCTTTACCTATACACAGCAAGAAAATGGAGCAGAGATACTACAGTGCCTCTTGGTATTAAATCAAATTTCAGAAGAAGAAGAGTCAGAGACGACTAAACAACTGAGCAGCAGCAACTGATTGAGAGGGCTCTTAAACTGTTTCTATAAATGATATTTTTAGTTCATGATTTTAAACTATCATCATGACATAAAATCGAACTCCAACATAAACAGATATAGCAGGTGAGTATACACAGAAAACATGCCAATGTGAGTAGATCAATAGGTACTGCTCCGGCGGGAAAGTAACGGCGCTCCATGCAGTCATGCCAGCCACATGACCTTGGAGGTGTCTACGGACAACGCCGGCTCTTTGGCTTAGAAATGGAGATGAGCACCAACCCCCAGAGACAGACATGACTGGACTTAACGTCAGAGGAAACCTTTACCTTTACCTATACACAGTAAGAAAATGGAGCAGAGATACTACAGTGCCTCTTGGTATTAAATCAAATTTCAGAAGAAGAAGAAGCATCTCTATCTATGTGCATATATACAATAAGTCTACAAAAGGGTGTGTGTGGGGGGGGGGGGGGGTCAAATCAATTCCATGCTGGCTGCATGATTCATGGAACTGATTTGGATTAATGTAGGCCAAGGCCACAATGCAGTCTTGTTGTAGGGTTGGCTACTGGGCACAACATGGTGAATGTCCATTCTTGTCACCTGTAGTGACATTGGCTGGGATGCAAAGGTGGTCAGAGAAGGGAAGAGAGAAAGGAGGTGGTGATTCCTCATCTCCCCCCTCATCTATCACCCCAGCATCTGGCTAATGTCACTCCAGGTGATGATTGATGGCCATGCCACACATGGTGACTTCCTCTACAATAAGAACAGAAGGAGGGTGGTAAGGGTGGCTGTCTGGCAGTGTCGAAGCATGTTCAGTTCCACTGGATGATCAGGATCCTTTCCTGCCTCTGCAGCAACCCAAGAACTTTCAGTCAAAATTGTTCTGTGGCTGATCTGGGGTTTGAAACTTGGGATCTACCTCAAGATAAAGCACCTATGTAGAATTGCCCTAGGAGATGTAAAAAGTGTATAAAGAGAAAAAAACAACTGACTTGTCTTCATTCTGCTATGCCCCTATTTCTACCAGATGTCACTCCTGGACATCCAGGATAGACTTCCTCAAAGGACATTTTACTAAACAGAAGGAGTCTTCCTAGAAAGGTTTACTCTGACTTTCCTAGGAGGATAAACCTGCACTAAAAACAACTGGTTTCTGCCACACTTTAGATTTGCCTGCACATAAGTAGTTTCAATCATATCAAGGAAGATTAGAAAAACTTTCCACTTGAAGTGTGGTGGCCATTCACCATAAACAATGCACACAGGATGCAAAATAACACATTGTTAAATCTTAGGATATACTGTTGATACTAATAAAATGAAGTTCAACAAGGACAAATGCAAGATACTCCACTTAGGCAGAAAAAAATGAAATGCAAAGATATAGAATGGGGGGACGCTTGGCTCGACAACAGTACATGTGAAAAAGATCTTGGAGTCCTTGTGGACAACAAGTTAAACATGAGCCAACAATGTGATGCGGCTGCTAAAAAAGCCAATGGGATTCTGGCCTGCATAAATAGGAGTATAGTGTCTAGATCCAGGGAAGTCATGCTCCCGCTCTATTCTGCCTTGGTCAGGCCACACCTGGAATACTGTGTCCAATTCTGGGCACCGCAGTTGAAGGGAGATGTTGACAAGCTGGAATGTGTCCAGAGGAGAGCAACTAAAATGATCAAGGGTCTGGAGAACAAGCCCTATGAGGAGTGGCTTAAAGAACTGGGCATGTTTAGCCTGCAGAAGAGAAGGCTGAGAGGAGACATGATAGCCATGTATAAATATGTGAGGGGAAGTCATAGGGATGAGGGAGCAAGCTTGTTTTCTGCTGCCCTGCAGACTAGGACACGGAACAATGGCTTCAAACTACAGGAAAGGAGATTCCACCTGAACATTAGGAAGAACTTCCTCACTGTGAGAGCTGTTCAGCAGTGGAACCCTCTCCCCCGGACTGTGGTGGAGGCTCCTTCTTTGGAGGCTTTTAGGCAGAGGCTGGATGGTCATCTGTCAGGGGTGCTTTGAATGCGATTTCCTGTTTCTTGGCAGGGGGTTGGATTGGATGGCCCATATAATAATAATAATAATAATAATAATAATAATAATAATAATAATAATAATAATAACAACTTTATTTTTATACCCCGTCCCATCTCCCCGAAGGGACTCGGGGCAGCTTACATGGGGCCTGGCCCGATAAAACAAACAAATAACAGTAACTAAGCAATAAACAATTATCCCAGTAAAAAAACATCAACATCAATAAAAACAATCATTAAAATCAACAAGCAGGATACAGTGTTAAAAACAGGAGACTAATTTGTAATTCGTAGATATAACGGAATATCTAGAAGGTATTTCTTGTATAGGTCAAAAAAAGAAGAGGAAAGCATGCAAAATGTACACAGTGTGATAAAGGAATAGAAGACAGTAAAAACAAACCAACTTAAATAATACTGTTAGATGTCATCTAGAATTTTTTAAAAATTTAATTTGAACCACTGCTTGGAAGATGTATGACAAAGCCTATGTTGTGTTTTTCTCAACTTCTTTGATAGTGGCCCCACTGAGAATATTTCTTTCTTTTAAAAAACCAAAGCATTTCATCTAAGTTATTTCCAGAGCTTATAAGAAATATTGTTTGTGACTACAATTTTCCCAGCTAATGCTGAAGTTGGTACAGGGATTCTGGGAGTTTTAGGCTAAATCTGTGACTCTTCCAAGTTTTGGGTTGTTGTATGTCTGTGTGGCCATGTGAGGATGCCTGCCATAGATGTGGGCGAAACGTCAGGAGAGAATGCTTCTGGAACATGGCCACACAGCCCGAAAGACATACAACAACCCTGTGATCCTGGCCATGAAAGCCTTCGACAACACATCTTCCAAGTTTTGTTATGACAGACGAAAAATAACAAAACCATGCTAAAGAATGTGTTATAGATAATACATTTCCTCTTTTTGAATGCCAGAGTAAGCAATCCTTTTCTTTTTCTTTTTAGAGATTATTTTACAAAATGTAGGCATGATGTAAAGCATATTGATGAATGGATCATCTGCTTGTTACTCTAATGGTTCACTGTAATGCAAGGGCAGCTTTAAAGTGTTAATTTTTCTGGTGTCAGTGAGCTAGTGTACCACCTGCCCTGCTCCGCTTTGCCTCCTTGGGAAGTTGCCAACACCGTATTAAACTTTAATGCCGTAGCCTACTTTTGTCAAGAAAGACTTGGCATCCCAATTTCATCCTCAAATGACAGCTTGTCAACAATACTTAATTACTGCTGTCATTAGGAAAGAAGATTAAAGATACACATTCCATTCAGAATGTCTATTGTTCCTTTTAGGGCCCCAGGGAACATATTGAAGTATGTGGTGAATAAAATGTTATAATGCATAAATGTTAAGGGGATAAAATGCAAAGGCGCTTACCTTTTTAAAATGCAAAGCAAAACTGGAGGGGAAACTGTACAGGATTTCCTATGAATTCCTTTTTAGATTTAGTTACACAAAAACTTGAAATATCTATATTGTCTGCAATTTAAATTGAAGATGTTTTCATAATAATGAGTGAGTACTAAATAAAGGATAATAATTTTCCTAATAAAACAAGCTATAATTTTACCTCCCTCTTCAGACATTCCAAGAATTGCTCTCAGCTCAAAAGTACATATATTTAGGAAATGTGTACAAAAAATAAATGTGACTTTTCATTTTTCAAAAAATATCACACACTGATAGTGAAGCAAGATAATTAAATGGACTATGTCTAAATACATATGAACTGACATGCAGTCTGAAAACAGGCCAATCCATCCATCCCTGACTGTGCTACAAAATCTTATAATCCCAGTTAGTGTTTGAATTACTGTATATACTCGAGTATAAGCCTAGTTTTTCAGTCCTTTTTTTAAGACTGAAAAAGCCCCCCTTGGCTTATACTTGGGTGAGGGTCCTGGTTGGCTTATATTTGGGTCATCTTATACTCGAGAATACATTTATTATTTTTCTCTATTATTGTTGCTACTATTACATTTATTATTTTTCTCTATTATTGTTGCTACTATTACATTTATTTTACACTATTTTTATTTTTATTATTAATACATTTATTATTTCACTCTGATCTTATTATTATTATAGCATTTATTATTTTATTCTATTTATTATTACATATTTTATTTTCCTGTATTTTTTATTATTATTATTATTATTATTATTATTATTATTATTATTATTATTATTATTACATGTATTATTTTACTCTATTATTATTAAAAGGATACATAAGCACATTTACATTGAAGAAGATGAGAATAATGATTTGATCAGAGTTGGACAGTCTTATCTTAAATTTGAGCTTTAGGTAAATCTTCAAAAACATTTAACCTACTGATGCCTCAATTAATGTAATTTTATTGGTATCTATTTTTATTTCTGAAATTTACCACCCTTGGCTTATACTCGAGTCAATGTTTTCCCAATTTTTTTGGTGATAAAATTAGGTGCCTCGGCATATATTCGGGTCGGCTTATACTCGAGTATATATGGTAAATTCAATTCTACCCTGTTGAAAAGATGGGGCTAATCAAAATAACTGGAGTTTTTGGATCAATATATTGCTACCCACTCCAAGTTCTCAAACAAAATATGTACATAAAAGAAGCTGGAATAATAGATAGATTTATTATTCATTGCGCTGGAGGGGATGGATTACGTGATTTAAATTGCATTTCTCATTTAGTCACATTTTGCCCATCAAATTATTTTGGTAGTGGATCTCCCACATCTTTATGTGATGAATTGTACTCCAGCTGGTATATTCATTGATGCATCTTAGGCCTCTGACTTATGAATAAACTGAGGAGTATGGACATAACAGTAGTATGAAAACAGTTCACTTCCTTTTCTCCGAGAATGCTATGAACTCTAACTTATCCACGATAATCTAAAATTGTAACTATGTTTCATGCCATGCCAAATTTTGAGATTGTTATATATTGCTTCAAAAAATTCAGCCAAATGTCACCTCCCCCACCCCAGTATAGCGAGGTTGGGAATCATATAGTCCTCTTTTTCTGGACTGCACCTCTCAAGCATTCCTCACTATTAGATATGCTGATGGCACCTGCTGAGAGATGTGAAGACTGTATGATTTGCACATCAGCTGTGGAATGAATCTCCCCATATATTCTGTTTTGCCTTTCAAAGGTTGTCAGTACGGTCCCTTTGAAATATTTCCTTGAAGTGGGCCTTTCAGATATTGTTTGACTTACTACCTGCTATCAGCACCTGTCCGTCCAAATGAGTATAGCAATATCTGGAAGCCACAGATTAGCAAACTTTCCAAGGATGGTCTTTGCAATCAGTTTTAGAGCAAGAAATATAATGATTACTACAAATCACAAGCTTTTTGTTCCAGGAGGCTTTACCTTGACACTGGGGGTGTTATCCTTTGCAAATTTTGTCCTAAAATAATTAATAAATAGTTATTGCAATTTTCTTCCCACTGCAAGAAAGTCTCTGAATATTGCATAGTAAAGGTAAAGGTTTCCCCTGACGTTAAGTTCAGTCGTGACTGACTCTGGGGGTTGGTGCTCATCTCCATTTCTAAGCCGATGAGCCGACATTGTCCATAGACACCTCCAAGGTCATGTGGCCGGCATGACTGCAAGGAGTGCCGTTACCTTCCCGCCGGAGCGGTACCTATTGATCTACTCACATTGGCATGTTTTCAAACTGCTAGGCTGGCAGGAGCTGGAGTTAACAGCGGCCGCTCACACCGCTCCCGGGGTTTGCACCTGGGACCTTTCGGTCTCCAGCTCAGTGCTTTAACACACTTTGCCACTGGGGTTCATAGTTTTTAAAATTAATTTTGCATAGTTTTTGAAATTAATTAGCAATTTAAGATTTATTCTGTGAATAATTTACATGGGACATTATTGCCCCGAAAGTAGTATTTTTGGTATAGAAAACAGCTTTTTCTGTATATAAGATAATATTTCTGTGCAACAAATACCATTTCCTGTGCCAAAAAAAAGTTAATAGAAACTTATACAAAAGTTGTATATTGCTTCTTGCACTGAAACCAGCATTTTCTGCATGGGAAAGAATATTTCTGCACATATATTTTGGCTGTCATTCTGTTAGGAAATTATAATATTGTAAGCTAGACTTTAGGACAGTGATTTTTCTCTGTGTCTTATTTGCTGATCTTTGAAATATTTCTGTTTTAAGTTGACTATAAAGTAGAGTCTCACTTATCCAACACTCGCTTATCCAACGTTCTGGATTATCCAACGCATTTTTGTAGTCAATGTTTTCAATACATCGTGATATTTTCGTAAATACAGTAATTACTACATAGCATTACTGCGTATTGAACTACTTTTTCTGTCAAATTTGTTGTTAAACATGATGTTTTGGTGCTTAATTTGTAAAATCATAACCTAATTTGATGTGTAATAGGCTTTTCCTTAATTTTTCCTTATTATCCCACATATTCGCTTATCCAATGTTCTGCCAGCCTGTTTATGTTGGATAAGTGAGACTCTACTGTACGTTCAATGTCTTTTACATTTTAAAGGGTAATTGTGATACTGTTTTAAAGTATATCCTTAGATTATTTGATTACATGACAAGTTTCTTGGTAGAGGCAGTTTCTCTGGAAAAGTAGAATATCACTACATAAATGAAGGATCAGTTTTCTGATGGATGGAAAAGCACTGCAGTTTTGTGGTTATCTCAAAGGCACATAGTTTTATTGTGACACATTTTTTCTTGATCCCACTTTGTCTGATGTCAGCCTCAGTAGGAATGCTTGCAGAGCTTGGTAAAATTAATTTGTTTGTATACTAGCATCCAGAATATCTCAGCCAGCAGTGGCCATGCCAGCTGGGGGATTCTTGGGTTGATCAGCCAAAAATTATCATAAAAGCACAGAAGAAGAAAAGGAGGGCAATAGAAAAACAGTGGATCCGAAAGTCCATAAAATTCAATTGACGGTGCATTTTCTCATTCTATGCTTAAAGGTGTAGAGAGGTTAGCTACTAACATACCTGATAGTGTTCTGTGCCTTTAAACGTGTATAGTTATCATCTTGTTAGATTGTCTGGCCCGAAAACCAGCTGGCTAGCACATACTGTTGTCACAGCTGGGATACATGCTGATCTCTTGGAGAAGCACCTGGCATCCTTTTTCCCATATTCCTCTTCAAGCTGAGACTGCTCTACCAAGGCCATCAGCTCCTAAGGAAGACCATATGCTTGGTTGCAAACACTCTATTAGTAACACCAGGCAATTTAAACCATTTGCTCTGACTGGGAGCTCCGCTAGGAAAGAAATCCTTTGCATCCTGTTTATGAATTTGTCAGGACCCAGGCTGCAAAGGCACCAATAACCAAACACAGAGGCCAGAATCTATCTAATATCTTTATTGAAGGGATATATAAAGTTAATAAAAGCAAGTATATGAAATAGTCCAAAAGCAGACCTTTCAGGAAAGGACTAAATTAGTCCAAAAAAGCGATGTCCAATATGAAATATTAAGGTTCAAAGTTGTAATCCAATAACCGAAACACTCACTTTGCCAGGCAAAGTGAGGGGAGATGACAAGGTCCTTTAGTCCATAAACTTGAGCAAGGCTAGGAAATAACTTGATACTTGAAACAAGGCTTAAAACGTGGAACAAGGTAACAAGGAACAAGAACAAGGTCCGTGGAAAAACTTGGTAAAATCCGTGATACAAGGCAATGTTTAGTCCTGGGAAACAAGCAAGGTCCGTAGGTAAACAAAGGCAGAAACAGGAGCGAAGGCTGGAAAGCAGGGCAAGGCTTGAGCAGGAGCGAGGCTTGAAACGGAGCGCGCTGTCCAGACACAACTCGCTCCGGAGGTTGACGAATTGACTCCGCGAAGTTACTTCGCGGGTAAATCACCTATATAGAGTCTAACTTTCCCGCCGAAGCAGTTCTCTGGGAACCAGAAACGAAAGCTAATCTTTGAGACCAGATGTTTGACTCCTTAAGGATTCTCACGAAAAAGCAGACTTAATTGGCTGAATTCTTGGCTGCTATCCTCGCACTCCTGCGCGAAGCAGCTTCCAAACCTCTCTGTTGTTTACAAAACTCATGGCGGGAGAACACAGGGGAAGTGGGCTCCGGATTTGTTTGACATACTTCTGGGTCACAACTCTCTTGCAGGTGCAAGGTTCCCAGATCTGCCTGGGAAAGATCTGGCTGGGAAGATTCCAGTTCAGACTGGGAAGGTAAAAAACACAAGTTTTCTTCATCATCAGGCATTACAGTGTCATAAGCAGGACTACAAGGCCCATGAGTCATCACACTATCCCCCTCCTCAGGGCCCCTCCCAAACTGGGACTCTCTCCCCGAAGCGCGAGGCCGCGGTTTGGTGGGATAGGTCTGATGAAAGCGACGGGTTAGATCAGGAGCATGAACTGTGGAGGCATCTTCCCAAGAGCGCTCCTCAGGGCCAAAACCCACCCAGTCAATGAGATATTGCAGGCGGCGGCGGTGAAAGCGAGAATCTAAAATGTCCTCAACCTCGAACTCCTCCTCCCCATTCATCAAAACAGGAGGGGGAGCCGGTTGGTCTGTATCAGGACGCACACCATCCGCCGGAAGGAGCAGGGAACGGTGAAACACTGGGTGGATGCGCATTGAACGCGGAAGTTGGAGTTTGAAAGTCACGGGGTTTAATTGCGCCACCACTGGATAAGGGCCAATGAAATGGGCATCTAACTTCCGGCAAGGGCGGTGGGAGGGCAGAAAGCGAGTGGACAGGAAAACCCGATCTCCTACCTTGATTTCGGGGCCCGGCTGGCGATGTTTGTCAGCGTGGCGTTTATAGTCCTCCTTGGCTTGGTCCAGTTGCTGGAGCAAAAGTTGTTGTACCGCTGTGAGTTCCTGCAGCCAATCCTCTGCTGCGGGAACTTCTGAAGTTTCAATGACAGGGGGAAAGAAACGTGGGTGGAAGCCGTAGTTTGCAAAGAACGGCGTTTCTTTTGTAGAAGCTTGAACTCCATTGTTATAAGCAAACTCTGACAGTGGTAACAGAGAAGCCCAATTGTCCTGTTGGTAGTTTACATAACAGCGAAGATACTGCTCCAAGGTGGCATTGGTGCGCTCCGTTTGCCCATCTGTTTGAGGATGATGAGCTGAAGATAAGCGAGAGTCTATGCCCAATAGTTTTTGTAGTGCCTTCCAAAAACGAGAGGTGAATTGAGATCCACGGTCTGAGACTAAACTCTTGGGCAATCCATGTAGTCTGAAAACATGTTGAAGGAATAGATCTGCAGTCTCTTTGGCCGTGGGGAGACCTTCACAGGGTATGAAATGGGCTAACTTGGTGAAAAGGTCCACCACCACTAGGATCGTGGTGAATCCACAGGAAGGTGGTAGGTCAGTGATGAAATCCGCAGAAATTATTTCCCATGGGCGAGATGGGGTAGGAAGGGGATGTAGAAGCCCTGAGGGTTTCTCCCTTCTTATCTTGGAGCGCTGGCATACTGGGCAGGTGTTGACATATTTTTCCACATCTTTGCGGATCTTGGGCCACCAAAAATCCCTTAGGATCAGATGCATGGTTTTAAATAGTCCGAAATGCCCTGCTGGTTTGCAGTCATGACACAGACGAAGCGCTTTTTCCCTGCCCGGTCCGGGTGGGATATAAACATGATTTCTATAGCAAAGCAGTCCATCTTTAAGCGAAAAGGGAAAATGCAGACCTTGACGAAGTTGGTCCTGCGCCCAGGCATCTGCTTGCTGACTAGCCCTGATTTCTTGAGCACAGATGGGTCCTGGAGTAGAGGAAGTTGAACCAATGGGAGTGGATTTGGTGTTCCCCACTGTGAGCGTGGCAAAGTTCTCGGGTTGTAGTAGTTGGGATTCAAAGGTCTCCTTGCGTCCTGCAGCGTATTCCGGTTTACGTGACAGGGCGTCTGCTTGCTTGGTTTGGGCTGGGGTCACATAATGGATCTGGAAGTTGAAACGTTCAAAGAATAAAGCCCAACGTTGCTGCCTCTGATTTAGTTTGCGGGCAGTTCTTAGATGTTCTAGATTTCGATGATCAGTGTGGACTTCAATGGGAAATTTGGCCCCTTCTAGCCAATGTCTCCAAGTTTCAAAGGCTGCCTTTATGGCCAGTAGTTCCTTTTCCCAAATGGTGTAATTTCTCTCTGGTGTGGTTAGTTGACGGGAGTAAAAGGCACAGGGATGAAGGTGGTCTCCCACCGGTTGTAAGAGTACAGCCCCAATTCCCACATCCGAGGCGTCCGCTTGCACAACAAAAGGGGTTCCAGGATCTGGGTGTTGTAGAATTGGCTGGGACGTGAATAATTTCTTTAGTTGCTGGAACCCTTTCTCTGCTTGATCAGTCCAGCGGAAGGGCTGTTTTCCACGGATGCAGCTAGTGATTGGGTCAGACCAGCGGGCAAAATCTGGAATGAACTTGCGGTAATAGTTCGCGAACCCCAAGAAACGCTGCACCTCTTTCTTGTTAGTTGGCGCCCGCCATTCCAATACTGCTGAAACCTTGGCTGGATCCATGGAGAGCCCTAGAGGCGAGATACGGTAACCAAGGAAATCTACCTCTTGTAGATCGAAAGCGCATTTTTCCAACTTGGCATAAAGTCCATGATCTCGCAAACGATGTAACACCATTTTGACGTGGTTCTCATGTTCTGATTGTGATCTAGAAAACACCAAAAAATCGTCCAGGTAGATTATCAAGAACCGATCTAGATAGTCCTGAAAAATATCATTGACAAAATGCTGGAACGTTGCGGGGGCTCCGCATAATCCATAATTCATAACTCGGGACTCGAATAATCCGAATTTAGTCTGAAAGGCAGTCTTCCACTCGTCCCCTTCTCTGATGCGAACTAGATTATAAGCCCCTCGAAGATCCAGCTTGGTGTAGACCTTGGCTCCTCGAAGTCGGTCCAGTAGATCCGAGATTAAGGGCAGGGGATAACTGTTCCGCTTGGTGATATTGTTCAATGCTCTGTAGTCCACCACCAAGCGTAATTCCCCTGACTTCTTCTTCACAAACATCACTGGGGAGGCGGCTGGGGATTGAGAGGGTCTGATGAATCCCTTGCGAAGGTTTGTCTCTATGAATTCCCTGAGAGCTTCTTGCTCCGGTTCAGTCAGGGAGTATAGGTGCCCTCGCGGGATCGGGGCCCCCTCCACCAAGTCAATGGCACAGTCATAAGGTCTATGTGGGGGTAATTTCTCGGCTTCTTTTTCATTGAATACATCCCAATACTCGGAGTACTTCTTGGGCAGGGTGATGATGGGCTCGGTCTCTGTGGCATGGCAGACCTTGGCTACGAGGCAATGGTTTTGGCAGTACTTTGAAGCAAACTGTAGTTCTCTGTTGGACCAGGAGATGCTTGGGTCGTGGAGAGTCAGCCACGGGATTCCCAAAATCACAGGGAAATGGGGAACCTCGGTAACAAAGAAAGAAATCTCTTCCATATGTTCCCTTATCCACATCCTGGTGGGTTCTGACCACTGGCTTACGGGCCCCGTCTTGAGGGGGCGGCCGTCTATGGCTTGCACCACACGGGCATTCTTGAAGTCATGATATTGTAATCCCAGAGAGTCGGCATACTCTCTGTCAATGAAGTTGTTGGTGGCTCCGGAGTCTATCATGGCGTGGATCATGACGGGTCCCCTTTTTGCTGACCATAAGGTGACCACTAGAAGGAACAGGACCCCGGTTGGCGGCTCTTGAATGGGTTTTCTGACCGGGTTGGCGAGCCTCTCTACGCCCGGTCGTTGGCTTCCCCCGCCGGCTGTGTGCCAGCCGCCTCAGACGCCTTCGTCTCCGTGGAGGACGCCGCCGCAAGACGGGCGGCGGGCTTCCCTTTGGCTGGACACTCTCTGGCGAAGTGGCCCCCATTTCCGCAATACCAGCAGAGATTTAAGCGTTGGCGACGGGCCTTCTCGGCGGCATCTAACCTGGGTCGCACGTTGCCCAACTGCATCGGCACCTCCTCGCTCCCTCTGGGGTATGGGGTTGGTGGTGGGGGTCTCCACACTGGACGCGGCTGGACGCTGGCGGGAGCGGGGGGTTTTGCCCCAGCTCTACCGCTCTGACCACGTACCCATTGTTTCCTGTTGGCAATCAAGACTTCAGCCCGTAAACATTGGTCAATGAGTGCTTCGAGGGACTGGGGAGGGTCCACCTTGGAGATTTCTTCCAGCATTTCAATGTTGAGACCCTCCCGAAATTGTCCCCTGAGGGCTACATCGTTCCAGCCGGTGCTGTGGGCCAGCACTCGGAACTCAGCTATGTACTGAGACATGGGTCTGTCTCCTTGAAAGAGGCGCCGGAGTTTATGGCCGGCTGCCTCCAAATTGTCCTCGATTCCCCAGGTCTCCTTAAGGTGATCCAAGAAGCGTTGCGCTGTTCTTAGGTGGGAAGAGGCTTGATCGAATAGGGCCGTCGCCCAGCTGGCCGCTGGTCCGTCTAGAAGGCTGTAAACCCACGCCACCTTGATGTCTTCTTGGGGAAACTCGGCGGCACGGGCCTCTAGGTAAGCCTGGCACTGGCGGCGGAAAACTTGGACCTTGGAAGCTTCTCCAGAAAACTTAGTTGGCAACGCCATGGCCGGGAGGCGGACTCCGCGCTCCCTCAATCCTTTTATTTCTCCATCCTGCGCGTTGAGTCTGTCACGGATGCGATCCACTTCATCTTTGCTGATGGTGTAGCTGAGCGGCTGCCCAGCCGGCGCGGCTCCGGTCGACATTCTGGCCTTGGTTAATTGGTGCTTATGGTTGGCGGAGTCAAACTGTCAGGACCCAGGCTGCAAAGGCACCAATAACCAAACACAGAGGCCAGAATCTATCTAATATCTTTATTGAAGGGATATATAAAGTTAATAAAAGCAAGTATATGAAATAGTCCAAAAGCAGACCTTTCAGGAAAGGACTAAATTAGTCCAAAAAAGCGATGTCCAATATGAAATATTAAGGTTCAAAGTTGTAATCCAATAACCGAAACACTCACTTTGCCAGGCAAAGTGAGGGGAGATGACAAGGTCCTTTAGTCCATAAACTTGAGCAAGGCTAGGAAATAACTTGATACTTGAAACAAGGCTTAAAACGTGGAACAAGGTAACAAGGAACAAGAACAAGGTCCGTGGAAAAACTTGGTAAAATCCGTGATACAAGGCAATGTTTAGTCCTGGGAAACAAGCAAGGTCCGTAGGTAAACAAAGGCAGAAACAGGAGCGAAGGCTGGAAAGCAGGGCAAGGCTTGAGCAGGAGCGAGGCTTGAAACGGAGCGCGCTGTCCAGACACAACTCGCTCCGGAGGTTGACGAATTGACTCCGCGAAGTTACTTCGCGGGTAAATCACCTATATAGAGTCTAACTTTCCCGCCGAAGCAGTTCTCTGGGAACCAGAAACGAAAGCTAATCTTTGAGACCAGATGTTTGACTCCTTAAGGATTCTCACGAAAAAGCAGACTTAATTGGCTGAATTCTTGGCTGCTATCCTCGCACTCCTGCGCGAAGCAGCTTCCAAACCTCTCTGTTGTTTACAAAACTCATGGCGGGAGAACACAGGGGAAGTGGGCTCCGGATTTGTTTGACATACTTCTGGGTCACAACTCTCTTGCAGGTGCAAGGTTCCCAGATCTGCCTGGGAAAGATCTGGCTGGGAAGATTCCAGTTCAGACTGGGAAGGTAAAAAACCCAAGTTTTCTTCATCATCAGGCATTACAGTGTCATAAGCAGGACTACAAGGCCCATGAGTCATCACAGAATTGAACACAGAGGGCTTACTTGTGCTCAAGCAAAGGGGCTTGTAATGAAGAACTGCAGGATATTGTCATCGTTGTTATCATCATCATCATCATCATCATCATCATCATCAATGTGAATTGGTGCTCATGCTGTTGCTTTTTTGTTTAAATGCACTGAATGAGAATGGAAATCACCCACCACTTTTCAAGAATACTGTATACGCTTGCATGGCATGATTGGTCATTGTGATCCCTTCCCACTCTAAGAGACTATGACTGCATCTACACTGTAGAATTAATGCATTTACATCAATGCTCTGGAATCATGGGATTTTGCAATTTCATGAGGCACCAGCACTATTTGTCAGAAAAGGCTAAAGACATTGTAAAATGACCACTCTCATGATGCATAACATGGTTCAATGATTTATAAAGTGGATTAACAAAGCTATTTATTTATTTAATACATTTATATCCTGCCCTTCTCGTCCGGAAGGGGACTCAGAGCGGCTTACAAATTAAATTTACATAAAATATTATATTATTAGCATAGCACAATACTGGCAATAAATTACCATATTGTACTATATCTATATATTGTAATATTATTAATAATATTACATGTAATATATATAATATATAATTAATATTATTATATTGTATTATTAGTATTATATTGTATTACAAAATAATATTAATATTATAGTAAAGGTAAAGGTTTTCCCCTGACGTTAAGTCCAGTTGTGACCGACTCTGGGGGTTGGTGCTCATATCCATTTCTAAGCCAAAGAGCCGACATTGTCCGTAGACACCTCCAAGGTCATGTGGCCAGCATGACTGTATGGAGCGCCGTTACCTTCCCGCTGGAGCGGTATCAATTGATCTACACATTTGCATGTTTTCGAACTTCTAGGTTGGCAGGAGCTGGGGCTAACAACGGGCACTCATTCCGCTCCTGGGATTTGAACCTGGGACCTTTCGGTCTGCAAGTTCAGCAGCTCAGCACTTTAACACACTGCGCCACCACCAGGGGCCCTATTAATATTATATGCATATACAATATATTATAATATATATTATTGTAGATTATATTGTATATATGTATATATGCATGTGTGTGTGTGTATATATATATACACACACATATACATGTATATATAATAAGCAAAGCATGTTACTGGTGGGAGGGTCCTTCAGCTGGAGCAAGGGGACAAAATGGAGACTGTCTTTGCTGGCTATGATTAAGATATCAGAAATTCAGAAGGGCAACAGTGGTGTTACAGAAATGCAACTCTTTTTGTATTTACAGATGGAAGCAAAGAACTTGTGGGAGGAGGAGTAGCTCACCAGCAAAGAATATTACAGAATAGTTAACAATTGACACTCTCGCACAGTTTGGAAACAGTGCCTGGGTAGGTGCACTCCATGGGATCTCACCTAACATTATACACTGAGGTCCTTTGGGGGGGGGGGTACTTTAACCAGCCAGAACATGACTGGCAACCATCACCCAAAGGACATTTTCCGCAGCCACCCCAAAAGTGTAGAATGACCTGCCAGAAGAGCTCTGACAGCTAAGTGAGCTGTCTGAATTTAAAACATCACTGAAGTCCTGTCTCTTCCAGCAGTCCTCATAAGTCCTCATGAATCATTTTTTAAAAGTACATTCTATATTTAATGTGTTTTAACTTTTGTTCCATGTATTTTATGGATTTATTTAAAAAATATTGTGCCTCACTTCAGAAGAGGCACAACCGGAGAGGTGAGTAATATTTTTTTTAAGTATGATTTTATTCTTTTTGCTTACAGGTGGACAGTAAATCCAGTACACTTGTTCCTTCCAATATGATGTACAATGAGAGGTGCATCCAAGCAAATTGGACCATAGCATTTACATTTCTTGGCTGGGGTATCCAATAACCAAGAGTTCTACATGCAAACTCTGGAGATTAAAAAGCAACAGCTGGGTCCATGAGTTTTTATAAGGAAGGAGACTATTATTGGCTATCTTAAGACAAAAAAAAAATGCCAAAGCTTAATCCATTCTTTTTACTAACTTTTCTTATATTTCAGGGTAGAAGACCTTGGAATATTGACTCTTCCTCCTTTTTCAAGGAATGGAAGAAGATGGTGACCCAATAGCTCATAGCCCTGCATGTTTGTTTGGAAGTAAGCCCCATTGAATTCAAAGAAACTTATTTCGAAGTAGCCATGTAAAAGTGGGAACATAAAGAGCTTAGCACCACCATGGAGATTGGTCTGTTGCACTTTATGTCTTTTGCTTTGTCTCAGCTAGTAGGTTTTGTTAATATGCTTTGTTTTATGATCCTTTATCTGATGCTAAAGAGATTCTGAACAATTGTACCTGGTTAATACAGACCCTTAAAAGACAATAAATATTTACTACTGAATACACAGACTGCCTGGGTAAAATAAACATTAATGAGCTGTAAGCCCATTACTCTCTCAGCGATATGGCAGGAGTACGTTATGCATTTTCTACAACTAACCAAACTATGTGATGAATTGTTCATAAGGCAATAGATGTTTATACACAAATAATATTAAAGGTGGACTTATATTGGGACGAACATACAGCAAACAAACAAAGCAGTTTAAAAAAATCCATTAAGGATTGATGAAAAACATATTTTATTGCATTACAACATGAACAAATCAGCTACAAAATATAAAAACCCAACACAAGGAATATATTGCTTATGCCAAAGGATTAGTGGGAAACACACTTTATATATAAAGGAAACATTTCTGATAATACTGTAGTAAGACTCTGAGGGTATATCAGCACTTAACAGATATCCATGTTCTACCATTTAACCCTCATGGCTCTATTCTACAGCATCTTGGGATTTATATTTTGATAAATTACATTGCTGTAGAGCTGCTGTAATGTCTTCTCTTGAAGAACTTACTAGCACAGAATTCTGAACTTCACCTAACCAGAAATTCCAGAATTATATAAGTCTGGACTGGAGTCATGAGAGCAGACAGATTGAATGAAATATTGCAGAGTTTGTTCCTGCTTTCTCTCATTTATATTGGGTTATATTGGGGAAACAGCTGGCAAAAATGTTCCTGAGCATACTGGGAACTGTCAGAAAAAATTCTGGGAGAAACAAAATGTGGATTGATTTCCAAATATAAAAGAAGATAAATAAATGTCTGGGTCTTCCAGGGGTAGAAAAGATAAAGAACAGGGAAGTCTGGAAGGGGCGGTTTACAGAGCTTGGAAAAGTTACTTTTAGATTATAGCTTCCACAGTTTCCTAGCCAGGAAGGTGAAGTGGTTAGGGATTCTGGAAACAGCAGTCCAAAAAGTAACTTCTTGATGGTTTGAATAGGATATCTTTACCCAGTCCCAGTACAATACTGATCCTATATCCATTTACCTGAGACTGAATATAGGATTAAAGCTCTCTAATTGCAATACTATATGAGATGAACACTCTTCAACTTAGAACACTCAGCATTTTAAAATAAAACATTTACAAATGGTGAAAATCACTCTCCATCACACCAGAGCGCAACTAGTCCTCAGGCTTAGAAAACTATGTGCATTTGTGATGAAATATTGTAACACTGCTGGAAATAACTTTCAGGTTCCTGTTGCAGTTGCTCGCATGGATGGAAAGACAAACTGCTTTTCCATTTAAAATGTTGCATGCCTCGTCAGCTATATGAGTGGCTGGTGCTGAAATCCAGAAGCTAAAAGACATTTCTTGCTGTGTCTTCCATCTATAAGGATTTCTCTATTCAGAAATCCTGCAATGCATAATAATAAAAATGGACTGAACAACGCTGGTTAATATTAGTACAGGTATACTATCTTCCTTTCAGATTTTGTATTTTGTAGTTACATTATAATATGTATTCAGAGACGAGAAAAAACATGTGATCAGTCCAGGGGATTATCATACTCCCCTTCCCGGAAAGGGCTTAAGAAACTTCACTTCCTGGGATCTTTTCCCTTCTGTCTTTAGAGGAGACCTGGATTTGATAAAGAACTTAAGAAAACTCACTTCCTGGGATCCTTTCCCTTCTGTCTTTAGAGGAGACCTGGATTTAATAAAGAGCTTAAGAAATCTTGCTTCCTGGGATCCTTTCACTTCTTTCTTTAGAGGAGACCTGGGTTTAATAAAAGGCTTAAGAAACCTCACTTCCTGGAATCCTTTTCCTTCTAGTGGTTGACTCTCTCCCAGCACTCAACGTGTAACCGAAAGAAACCAAAAGCAGACAATGTTCAACAGCCACTGTTCTGTTGAGGCCAGGCTGGTAAAAAAATGGTGGTAGAGCTCATGCTGTCACAGGTTTCCAAACCAGCCGAACAAGCCGGAGGTATATGTCCAAAACAAATCTGTGCAAAAGTCTTAGGCTCCTTCCACACAACTGTATAAAATCCACATTAAACTAGGTTATATGGCAGTGTGGACTCAGATAATCCAGTTCAAAGCAGAACTGGATTGACTGTGAACTGTAGCGCAGGCTGGTGAGCAGCCTGCTGCAATAAATCACTCTGACCATAAGGTCATGAGTTCGAGGCCAGCCCATGGCGGGGTGAGCACCCGTCAATTAAAAAAATAAAAAATAGCCACTGCTCGTTGCTGACCTAGCAACCCGAAAGATAGTTGCATCTATCAAGTAGGAAATAAGGTACCACTTATAAAGTGGGGAGGCAAACTTAACTAATTTACGACATTGGAATGAGGAAGTACCGTCACAGTGGATGATGAAGCAGCTTCTCCCCCCTGTGGCCAGAATCAAACATCCCCTCAGGAGAAGGTTAAATTGCCTCTGTGTCTGTCTCTGTCTCGGTTTTATGTGTATATGGGCATTGAATGTTTGCCCTATATGTATATAATGTGATCCACCCTGAGTCCCCTTCGGGGTGGGAAGGGCGGAATATAAATACTGTAAATAAATAAATAATAAAATATTGTGCATTCTTTGCCTTGAAATTCTGGTTATATGGCTGTGTGGAAGGACCCTTATTCTTATTCAGTAAAACACACACGATATGTCCATATTATAACTACAGAAGGTTCTATGGTCATCTGGCATCTCTTACTTTGCCCGTCTCACTTCATGTATTCTGCATTTTCTCTTACTAAAAAGGAAAGCAGATATTATGTTGCCCTATCATCAGCAGTATCAAGCTTGCAAAAAAATGTAAGAAGTTGTCTAGAGCTTTTTTTAAAAAATTGCTACTACAGTGGAGGGGCATGGTATCTGTTGTGGTTTGGTTTCAGAGCACTCATGGAAAATAGTGTCCCTTATATAAAATGGCAAACATTCTGCAATGTTTGTTCCTAAATACAGTGTGTTCAAGCCATGGATGGTTGAATCCGTGGATGCATAATCCATGGATATGGAGGACTGACAATATTTCAAAAACATGAGACAAGTGGTTCAGATAATATACAGATATAGACAGCATTGTGTTAAACAAATCAAAGTAGAAGACTGATTTATAGCTTTAACACCATAATTTCCTGAGAGGAGGGCTAAGTTTATATTACCAGTGTAACCTCATTTTAATGGGATATGTTTCTCCTTTGTCTCATAGCAATGTTGTGCTGTGTAAAACTCTTTCCATAATCCCATTGGTAGATGACTACAATGGCTAAAAAAACATTCTCACTGCAATTGTTTCTAGTTCAAGGAACCTAAAATCCAGCAAAATGTTGACAATTTCTATTGTGAATCACTGAATCAACATGTAATACTTTAGGTATTATCAGAGCCAATACCATGCCAGGTCAGAGTGCATGAGGCTTTCTTTTGTCAACATTAGAAACTGTTTGGAAACTTTCTGTACTTTGCAGCAAATGATGTTTTCATAGTGAAATTGTTTTTGTCACTCATAACTAAACAGATCTACTAAATGTATCTCATTTGAACAATGTAGCCGAAGGCTAACAGATTGAGACAAAATATTGATACATGTATAGTGTCTGAATGCTTCAGGCAGAAAGGGGGAAAATCCAAACTTTTAGCAGAGTTTTTGTTTAAATCCCACTGTCATTGATGGAAATGAAGGATACAGCCTCATTGCGCTTGGCAGAAGTATTCATTTTTTTTTGATAATTTGGCTTTCTTACAATTTGAACCTAAAATTAATTTAATAGACATTGGTACTGTATGAAAAACATAATGCACTCAAAATGTATGCATTGTGACACATAAATTAAGTTAATAAAAATAAATCAGAATTTGATGGTGGCATAAGCATTCAACTTTTGCACACCGTAAGTATTTTTAGAAGCACCTTTGACAGCAATTACCATCTTCTTGGATAAATCAGTAACAGCTTTCCATATCTACGAGTTTTATCCATTCTTCTTGATAAAATTGGCCTAGCTCTGTCAGGTAGGATACAAACAGCAATTTTAAGTCTTGCCACAGATTGTCTCAACTGGATTGAAACTGGGTCTTGACTAAGCTATCCTAAGACATTCAAGTTGTTGTTTGTAAACTACTTCAGTGTCATTTTGGTTATGTTTTTAGGTTCATTGTCCTCCTAGAAGGTAAACCTCCACTTGAGTCCTAGGTCCTTTACAACACAAATCAAGTTTTCCTCTAGATGTAGCATACATTCGCCTCCATCCATCTTGACTCAGTCACAATCAGTTTACCTGTCCCTGAAGAGGAAAATCATCTCCATAACTTGATTTTGACATAATTATGCTTCATCATAAGGATGGTGTTCTCAAACCTATGAACACTCTTGCATTTGTACATGCAGAGACTGAACTTTTTGTCTCATCAGTCTAGTGATTTTTAAAAATATGAGGAGCGGCTTAAAGAAATGGGCATATTTAGTCTGCAGAAGATAAGGCTGAGTGGAGACATGATAAAAGGTAAAGGTTTCCCCTGATGTTAAGTCCAGTCGTGCCTGACTCTGGGAGTTGGTGCTCATCTCCATTTCTAAGCCGAAGAGCCGACGTTGTCCATAGACACCTCCAAGGTCATGTGGCCGGCATGATTGCATGGAGTGCCGTTACCTTCCCGCCAGAGAGGTACCTATTGATCTACTCACATTTGCATGTTTTTGAACTTCTAGGTTGGCAGGAGCTGGGGCTAACAGCGGGCACTCATTCCGCTCCCAGGATTTGAACTGGGACCTTTTGGTCCGCAAGTTCAGCAGCTCAGCGCTTTAACACACTGTGCCACCATGTATAAATATGTGAAGGAAACAATGGATTCAAACTACAGGAAAGGAGATTCCACCTGAACATTAGGAAGAACTTCCTCACTTTGAAAGCTATTTGGCAAAGGAACTCTCTATCCCTGTGGTGGAGGCTCCTTCTTTGGAGGCTTTTAAGCAGAGGCTGGATGACCATCTGTTGGGGGTGCTTTGAATGTGATTTCCTGCTTCTTGGCAGTAAGTTTATTTATTTACTTATGGCATTTTTACCCTGCCTTTCTCAACCCCGAAGGGGACTCAAGGCGGCTTTACAACATAGGCAACAATTCAATGCCTTTAAAAAACAGTGTACAATAAAATAAACATTTAAAATAAAATTATAAAAGCCTGGATGGCCCATGAGGTCTCTTCCAACTCTTTGATTCTATGATTCTACATGTTTCCTGGGTTTCATATATGCCTTTTTGGAAACTCTAAAAGGTCTTTGGTATGGGTTTGATTCGAAAAGGGCTTTTTCTACATTCTTCCACAGATACCAGCATTCTGGAGCATTGTAGTTGTTTCGTATGTGGTTTTGGCTATCTCAGCTCAGATCTCTCCAGTTTCTTCAAAATGACCATGGAACTCTCAAATATTTCAGTCAAATCCATTTCAGTGATACAACAACATGTGCAAAAATCAAAGGGGACATGCAAATATGTGTGCATAGCACATTGCAGAAGTCAGAGCAATTATCAAATCTTTACTTGCATTCGACCTTATCAGATGGGCATCAGATGTGACATTTTATCCCAGAATCTTATAACAAGTTATGTTTTACCAGTAGGTTCATAGGATCAAGGGTGCATAAATGTGCATAATATAAATATTTGCATAATATAATGCTACTAAACTGATAATGTTCAGCATCCTTTTTAATGTCTTTGGTTCTCTTGAGTGCGAAATAGGCACTGTGTTCAAATGATCTTGAGGGTTTTATATAAGGAAATTATTGTCTGTGAAAAATAAAAAACTTACACAGAACGAATTTTTTTGCACAAAGGAAACAGTATTCTTAAGTTCAAAGTTAATTTTAAAAAGTGTTCAGTTGGTCTCAGGGAAAGCCTTCACCATGTTTGCCAAGTTCTAAAGCCAATCATATTTCATGTCAATGCAAAAGCACTTTAATATTTGTTGGTTCCATTCAGGTATTTCCTAAACTCTTGAGGAATAGCTGTAATTATTTAAATATCTGAAGGCACAATTAATCTTACTCCAACATTGTTCAGCCATAATCACGAGCCACATATCTGATGTGGTGCATTTGATCTATATAATTAGGTGATTCTGATTTATGGTTCAGGAACTTGAGGAAATTATGGCAGGAACTTATCTCAAATTCTGGGTCATTTTCTTCCTCTGGGCTACCACATTCAAGATTTTTTTGTCAGCACGCATAAAAGAATATATATATATATTAAACATACAAACAGACTGGAAAGGGTAATTTAGAGCCCACTTCTTCCACCTCTGATCTTTAAAAGCATTTCTGCATCTACTTCCAGAGGTTATTTGTGCATGTTTAGTCCAAAGTAAGCCCAGCTCTATTTTAATTCCCATCGTTCATGATTTCTATGTAAAAGTCTAGGGATATCTGAAATTTTTTATTGCGTTCTTTTAAAAAATTGTCAATCGGATTTTTTTCATAAGTGTAATGATTATAAAAATTAAAATATAGGTGAATTCAAAATTGATCTAGACGTGCATCCAGATTAAGTCTTTGGTTTTTCTAGTTTGAGTTGAATTCAAAGAAGTAGGGGGTTGGGGGAATAAAACAACAAGGAGGAATGGATTAGCAATAAGACTATTTTTTTTTTATCATGACCTTTCATAGATATACATCCACTTCTTCAGAAGCAGTACTGAGTGATATTCAGGAATCAGTATATAAAGCATTTTTACATAGCGGTAGGAGTGGGTACAATGTCATAAGATCCAGAAAGAAGCAAATCATAACCTGGAGGGACTCGGGGTGGATTTCAAACATAAAAGGCAAACATTCAATGCCCCCCAAAAACCCAACAATACAGTACATCCATAAAAATGAAAATTGACAACCCAATATATAAAAACAAATTATGACTTAACAACTAAAATTAATGTATAAACGCAACCTGTTATATAAAACATGGTTGGATTCAGGGTAAGGCAGTTTTGTAATATTCCATGGAGCTTCCTTTCATTCAAATGTATATAGCCTAACAACAATAGAAGGCAGTCCTGTTCAAAAATCTTCAGAAATTGATATCACTTTCTCCCAATTCAGATATAGGCTTGCAGTCTTAGGGGGAGGAAATATTGTTCTATCCATCTTTTAATAGAACATGCACCTACACTGTAGAATCAATACAGTTTGGCACCACTTTCTTTGCCATGGTTTAATGCTATGGAATCATGGGAGTTGTAGTTTGGGGAGGCACCAGCACTCTTTGGCAGAGAAGGCTAAAGATCTTGTAAAATTACAGTTCCCAAGGTACCATAGCACTGAGTGATGGCAGCTGAATTGATATCAGATTGCATTAATTCTGCAGTGTAGATGCACCACAGATGAACATTTGTAAAGAAATAAAGAAAAACATATACAGAAACAAATAGTTATAAACAAACACTCAGGGCACGCGTGTCTGGAATTCATGATCACATTTAAACTAGTGTTAGATATTCATAACTGATTCTTATTTACAATTTCTACATACTGAGTAGTGTAGGAAGTATGTAGAGATAATAAACATCCCTCAGTTCCGAAGAATCCCTGTGAGCAACAGAAGTCTTTTATCTTATAAATCAGGGCATAGCATATGGATGTTTTTACTCCCCTAGAATCATAGAATCATAGAATAGTAGAGTTGGAAGAGACCTCATGGGCCATCCAGTCCAACCCCCTGCCAAGAAGCAGGAAATCACATTCAAAACGCCCCCGACAGATGGCCATCCAGACCCTGTTTAAAAGCCTCCAAAGAAGGAGCCTAAACCACAGTCCGGGGCAGAGAGTTCCACTGCCGAACAGCCCTCACAGTGAGGAAGTTCTTCCTGATGTTCAGGTGGAATCTCCTTTCCTGTGGTTTGAAGCCATTGTTCCGTGTCCTAGTCTGCAGGGCAGCAGAAAACAAGCCTGCTCCCTCATCCCTATGACTTCCCCTCACATATTTGTACATGGCTATCATGTCTCCTCTTAGCCTTCTCTTCTGCAGGCTAAACATGCCCAGTTCTTTAAGCCGCTCCTCATAGAGCTTGTTCTCCAGACCTTTGATCGTTTTAGTTGCCCTCCTCTGGATGCTTTCCAGCTTGTCAACATCTCCCTTCAACTGCGGTGCCCAGAATTGGACACAGTATTCCAGGTGTGGCCTGACCAAGGCAGAATAGAGGGGGAGCATGACTTCCCTGGATCTAGATGCTGTACCCCTATTTATGCAGGCCAAAATCCCATTGGCTTTCTTAGCAGCCGCATCACATTGCTAGCTCATGTTTAACTTGTTGTCCACAAGGACTCCAAGATCTTTTTCACATGTACTGCTGTCTAGCCAGGCATCGTCCCCCATTCTGTATCTTTGCATTCCATTTTTTCTGCCGAAGTGAAGTATCTTGCATGAGTGATCTCTGAATTGTAACAGGGATCCTATCTCCACTACTAGACAATAAAGTTTAACTGTATTATATGAGTCTACACCGTATAATGCAGTTTCATTATCTGGTCAGTGTAAGGACCTCCCGATGGTGCAGAGGGTCAAACCGTTGAGCAGCTGAACTCACTAACCGAAAGGTCAGCAGTTTGAATCTGGTGAATGGAGTGAGCTCCCACTATTAGCCCCAGCTTCTGCCAACCTAGCAGCTCGAAAACATGCAAATGTGAGTAGATCAATGGGTACTGCTTCAGTGGGAAGGTAACGGCGCTCCATACAGTTATGCCGGCCACATGACCTTGGAGGTGTCTACAGACAACGTTGGCTCTATGACTTAGAAATTGAGTTGAGCACCAACCCTCAGAGTCGGACACGCCTAGACTTAATGTCAGGGGAAAAGCTTTACCTTTACCTTATCTAGTCAGTGTATGTGGCTTCTGCTTCTGATTGTGACCCCAGAGACGGCTTGTGGGAAATGTTTGGACATGTCAGTCTGCTGCGCTCCAATGGTCAAGAGAACAGACCTCAATCACTTGCAGTTTCTGAATCCATCATCTTCACCTAACATAGTCATTGCACATGCTGCCTGTGGATGATAGAGATTGTGATCCAGGGGAGAGTACCAAGTTAGAATTACTGCTGAAAGTTCCTCTTTCAGCAGCTTGACACTATTAGGAAATGTGCAGTTCTCTGACTTGGAAATAATGTTGGTCAGCGAGGCATGTGTGTAAATGAACAGGAATTGTTCACACTTCAGGAATGTGAGTCCCTTTTCCTGTTTTTCAGAGCTTGTCAAGGGTGAAATCCTGGAGCCTCATGGTTTCCTAAGTGGGAGACAGACCATCCCGGAAGGCCCTAAATGTCTTGTTATTGTTTATTAACATGGGCTAGGAAAGAAAAAAAATGTTTCTATTTCAAAAGATTTAAAAATAGTTCCTAGAAGTTTCTGGCACATCCTTTGTAGCTTCACATCACTTACTGGCATACAGATAATTTTTAGTAGGGCAACGTTCAAATGACAGAAGGCTTTATTTAGAACCAAAAGAATTAATGCTCTCTCTCTCACACAGGATTAAATCTTTATTTCATTCTTGAATATAAGAATGAATAATTTGAAAAGCTTTCTCTCCCACTGAGTGAGATGATGAGAATGTGTGCCCATTTTTCAATGCTTTTTTGCATCTGAAAATTTATTTCATTTGTGAAAATAGACCTTGTTTATTGTACAATGCTATTTTTGTTCAGGAGGCAGTGAGTTTTGCAGAAAATATCTCATTTTCTACATAAGCGTATTCAATTTAAATATGATCTTTTCATGGATTTAGTAAATTGGTTACAGAAAAAAGAGTTTGCATACATGATTTATTTCCCCAAAGAAATCCTAAAATGTGTGTGTGTGTGTGTGTGTGTGTGTGTAAATGTAAGTGTGTAAGTGAATGTGAAAGTGTGATGAGGGAGAACCACCATTTCCTCAGTATGGTATCTTGGAGAATAAATTGCGTACTTCTTTTTTTGCATCCAAGACAGTTTATTAAAGTGCAAAATTGGAGATGAAATTGAGGGTGGGGGGAAAATAGAGAACCGGAAAACCTAAATTCTAATTATTGGGAAATTGTAGAAGTTGTTTTGCTTTGTTTTTTAAGTCAGGCTTTGAGAGGTTGAATTAGAGCTTCTACATTTATCATGGTGTGTGTGTGTGTGTGAATCAGCTCCATGATGGAAGCATGAACTATGGACTGATTCACATTAATGCAGGTCAAGGTCAACTAATGTGGTCTTGAATTATATTGATATAAGTTGTGGGATACCCTGGAACTGGGGGTTCTGTGTGCCAAGTTTGGTTGAATTCCATCATTGCTGCAGTTCAGAATGCTCTTTGATTGTAAGTGAACTATAAATCACAGCAACTACAACTCCCAAATGACAAAATCAATTCCCCCAACCCCTCCAGTATTCAAATTTGGGTGTATGGGGTATTTGTGCCAAATTTGGTCTGGTGAATGAAAATCCATTCTGCATATCAGATATATACATTACAATTCATAACAGTAGCAAAATGACAGTTATGAAGTAGCAGCAAAAATAATTTTATTGTTGGGGATCACCACCACATGAGGAACTGTATTAAGGCGTTGCAGCATTAGGAAGGTTGAGAACCACTGTTGTAAGGTGAGATATACTTTGGGACAGTTTTCCCAACCTGGTAGTTTTCTGAAGTGTTTGATATCCATCATTCCCAGTAATCATATTATGAGCTCTGTAGTCTGGGGGTGTATCTTCATTGGCCAGAAAAGGTGATGCTGATCCAAAGAGGTACTTTCGATCAGCATCACTGGAGGCTATACTGCACTCCCACCCTCCAAGCTCACTCAGAGCTAGGTGATTGAGGATTGTCAGAACTGGTTCTGTCGACCCCCGGGTTAAGAAACGTTGCCTAACAATTTCTTTAGTTCAATTTTACACACATCTACATCTCTCTTTTCCTTGCTCTCCTACCAACATTGACTTCCCCTCATTCTTGAAATGCCTTATTTATTAAAAGCTATTACGTTGCAATTTGATCAATTGTAAAATGTTACAACAAATGGAAATCTACAGAGACCAATTAGTGAACCAAGAACAGGGAATTCTTAATCAGAAATAGTTTCAGCACATCAGATTGACCTTGCACGACATAAAGTTGACCATAGGTTGGTGGTCACTTTCTTGCTCATCCTAACATTATGTCCAGGTGGCTTGAGTTATACAGGGCGGGTGGTGTGCACCCCTCTGTTAAGTGTAATGTGTTGTTCTTGGATGATTTGAAGAAGAGGATTGAATCCATGATTGGCTTGGTGGGGAAAGTGACTGTAACTTTTTGTGCCATGTTAAAAAAACATTTAAAGCAGATTTGGCAAGTACTGTGGCATCCCTTTTGTGGGTGAAGGGTGGGCAGAGCCATCCCGAGGTAATTTTTGGGAGTAAACGACCAGAATTTTGGCGCCCCTCCCGAATTTTGGTGCCCCCCCCAAATAAATTGTGGAAAAATACCGCCGGCAGCAGCAACCCCTGGAGAACTGCCTGTTTGTGTGGTCCAGCCACCCGACCGCACGGTCTATTGGAAGGCCTGCGCACACGCACAGGCCCATTGACCATGCTTTTTGGGTGATGGATCTGCGCGCGTGCGCAGGCCTTCCAATCGACTGAGCAGTCGATTGGAAGGTCCGCACATGCGCATAGTTGATTGCCTGGCACCGCATGGAGCAGCCTAGGCGGGCCGGGATTCCTGGAGTCCCAGTGGACACGGGGGCGCCTCGACAGCGCCCCCAGTAACAATGTGCCACAGGCGACCGCCAAATTGGCCTCGCCGGTGGACCGCTTCTGGAAAGGTTTCTTTGGGTTCTGTGGCTTGCATTTCTGAGAAGGGAGCTCCCTTTGGAGCTAGAATTGGGGTTTTGAGTCTTGAAAAACTTCAGTGGCTTCAGAGGGGATACCCCCAGGACTGCCTTCCATTAAATGGCTGTGGTAAGTAATTATGACTGGATGGCCCGTGAGGTTTCTTCCAACTCTATGATTCTATGAGTCTATGAGAATTTGGATTACCGTTGGGGTTTAGTGCTGACCCAAGGGTTGTCTATGGAGATGGTTTCAGAGTTGACACTTTGCACTGACAATACCCATCAGATGTTTAACCCCTTCTTTTCTACAGGTTGCAGCAGTTAATGAATTAATAAAAACACTGTCCCTTTATACCACACATTGTTGTTTGGTCTCTTTATTTTAGAGTGAGGGTTCTATCAGTGAATCGAACATAGATTTTTTATCCATTCATATATATGCTGAATCCTTTCAGCCTCCCCTCTCTCTATCAAAAATGTGATTTGGCGAGATCAGCGTTTCAGTGTTTTCTGCATAGGGGCCAGGAGATAATTTGTGGTATTTCCGGTTGAAAAGATCACGTATCTCCAGAGGCAGCAGGCTTTCCTGTTTTCCTGAATGTGACAGAGGGAGTGGCAAACACCGGAAGAAATTCCAGCAACCTAATTTGTTAAAGCCTGTTTCAGTTTCAGCATTATTTGAGGTTTTTTTGCAATGAAATCATTAGAAAAAAATCAGCTTATAATAACAGCAATTAATTATTTCGAAGCCTTTGGTCATATTGCACATTTATCTGAGAGTTTCGTGATTTATACCCTTCTCAGGGATAAATATACTCCAGATCTTTAAGAATAAGATTGCAGAAGGCTTATATGGAGGTCCAGCAACCAAAGCCCCATCTACACTGACCATTTAATGTAGTTTCAAACTATTATGGAAGAAGATGATTTAGATGTGCAGATAATTAGTATTTTAAAATCTGAAAAAAATCTAAAATACAGACACATCTGATCCAAAGCATTTTGGATGCGGAATACTCAATTTGTACTTCCACATACAGGCAGTCCTAGAATTACAAACATCTGACCTACAAGTGACTCATAGTTAAGAATGGGGCTGAGACAACAGGAAGTGAGAGAAGGGAAATTCACTAATGAGAGAATTATCAGGGGGGAAAGGTGTCTCCACTGAAGCTTTCTCACCAATCCTTGCTTCCACAATAAGCCTTTTTTTTCAAAATCCAATTATCACAGGGACAGACAGTGAAGTAAAATCTTCTGAACAGGGGCACAGACAGCAAAACAAACACAACAGGGCTGTCTGTGCTATCCAAAACCCCTTTCTATGCTATTCAAAACGTGTGTGTACACACACACACACATACACATATGTATGGCTGGAGTTACACTTGTTCCGACTTACATACAAAATCAACTTAAGAAAAAACCGACAGAATATATCTTGTTCTTATTTCTAAATAAGCCATTTTGAAAGATTATTTGAACTGTGAAGGCTGTTTTGTTTCTTGTCCTTCAGAGGAATTACTGCAGATATATTCCCACTACAGAACCACATGTTTATTTTATCAATTCCAAGTCTTCAGTTGGCTTCCCAATGCTATAGATTTGAAGTCTCTTTGACAGTGGGCTTCACATGAACAAAGACACTTGTATTCCTGCAAGCCATCACTTATAAATGGTTATGAAAACCTATTCAGGCTGATTTCTTTCCACATCTGTAAGCCTGAAATGTGTTGTCCCTTTAGCCAGTTGTTTGGGTGAGAAGGTTTGGCTTCCTTAAATTCTCACAGCAGTTAACAATAAAACGGAAATAGCAGCAGCTTCAGTAGGTCATATGGAAATTAATGTATTATTTCATGACAGAGAAATATGTCATGTGGATCCAAGATTCTGTTATTGTTTCAGAATTTTTCTTCCCTCTTCAAAGACTTAAAATAGGTTCATTTTTCATTGTTATAAGTAAAGGAGAATGGAAGCTTTGACACGATTCCCCAGTAACACAGGGCAGAGGATTACAGATAATGTACATATTTTAAGTTAATATTGTCATTCTCCTTATTTTTGTATAATATGATCAAATATGGGCCCCTGGTGGCGGTGCAGTGTGTTAAAGCGCTGAGCTGCTGAACTTGCAGACCAAAAGGTCCCAGGTTCAAATCCCAGGAGTGGAATGAATGCCCGCTGTTAGCCCCAGTTCTTGCCAACCTAGCAGTTCGAAAACATGCAAATGTGAGTAGATAAATAGGTACCGCTCTGGCGAGAAGGTAACAGCGCTTCATGCAGTCATGCTGGCCACATGACCTTGGAGGTGTCTACGGACAACGCCGTCTCTTCGGCTTAGAAATGGAGATGAGCACCAACCCCCAGAGTCGGTCACGACTGGACTTAACGTCAGGGGAAAACCTTTGCAACCTATAATCAAATATGGAAGATGCTGGCTGATAAGTAGTAGAGATTATACACTGTGGTGTTGTTTTGGGTGGCATTTCATTGAGAAGCAGTCATACCACAGAATTATACCTACAATTCTGGTGATTCCGTAGCCTTAAACTATAGCAGTGGTGTCAAACTCCCATTCATTCTACAGTGTAGATGCAAACTCAGTCTCTTTGTGTTCCGCCTGTGGTTCCCAGGATTCCATACCAGGGACATGGAGCTATCCATGGTGCTCAGCCCTATCCTTGGATTAGTTGTACTGGGTAACTGAGATATTGGAAAACCTCAGAGATACCTCCCTTAGAAGAATGGGAAAAATACATTACAGATTTGTTGATAATGGAAAAAATAACTGTACTCTTAAGAGGAGAACTTTTAGACAACTTTGTTAATGAATGGCAACCAATGATCCAACATCTCGATGTAAAATTAATCTAAAAATGTATATAGGGGAACCTATAAAACTGTAGACAGGGAAGAAACAGATATTAATTTGGAGCCTATGATACCTTCATATGTACAACAATATGTGCTATTTAAATAGAAGATTGTGACCCCTTAAAGAAAATACATTATCTGAGAAATGATTAGGTAAAAGGTAAAGGTTTCCCCTGGCGTTAAGTCCAGTCGTGACCGACTCTGGGGGTTGGTCCTCATCTCCATTTCTAAGCCAAAGAGCTGGCATTGTCCATAGACACCTCCAAGGTCATGTGGCCGGCATGACTGCATGGAGCGCCGTTACCTTCCTGCCGGAGCGGTACCTATTGATCTACTCACATTTGCATGTTTTCGAACAGCTAGGTTGGCAGGAGCTGGGGCTAACAGCAGGCGCTCATTCCGCTCTCAGGATTTGAACCTGGGACCTTTTGGTCCACAAGTTCAGCAGCTCAGCGCTTTAACACACTGTGCCACCAGGGGAAATGATAATGAAACACTAATAGATGAAAAGTATTGCACTGTATGCAACAAACACTTACACATGTATGTCTATTTGATTTTTTTTTTTAAAAAAACAAACACAGATTTAATCCACTGCACCACTAACTTGAAAGCAACAAAAAGCTCCTAGTTATTCTTAGGAATAAAGAGTAATGTGATTTGAGAGTGCTCTGGATCCAGTGAGCAAACGTGAAGAGTAATAACTTGACCCATAATCTATGGTCAGAACTGGTTTCATCCACATTTATATGTATGCATTGGTGTGTGAACATGTTTATCTGTATATTTATCTGTCTATATATGCCTGTAGTGTACATTTGTATGGAAGGAGACAGCCACATTAGTGGCGGCTATGCATATTATTGTACTGCCTGTTGCGGCCACATAATCCATGATGTGCTTCACCAAAACCAATTTGGTCCTTGATACTCTCCTAGATAGACACTATTTTTTAAAAAAAATCAGTGAAGTTTTTGGAAACTTTTTCTTGCTAGAGAAGGAAATTTCAACAGGATGGCATGCTCTTTTATTAATCCATTTTAAAATTGTATCTTATTTTAGTGCTCTTATCATGAGTTTCAACTCTCACTCTTCTACTTTATGGTGAAGTAGATTGCATGAGAGAGAGATGTGATATAAAGAAATAGATATAACATAGGGAGAAAATTAATTAACTATATGTTTTTTCTCTGATGTTTCCAAAGCATGTTGTACAAACTGGAGCACTATTCTGACTCGGTTTCCTGACTGTGTGCAGCTCTGATTATGGCTCTGGAAAAGATAACATAATGTATTTATTCTACATACTGCATGGTACAGTTGTGCTATATAAAGTTGCTGCCCAATACTAAAGAATTACTCTGGCATTATGTGGTTGCAATGCCAGTATAAACTCTCCCCAGTCTTTTGTGTTATATTATAGCTCAAGATCCTATGTCTGCTTGACATCAGTGTACTCTGCCTGAAGTATCTGTTTGGTAGAGCAGAAAGTCTCAAGATTGGATTCATAAATAAACACATTTTTCATGATAAAAAAGAACCTTCTCCCATCACTAAACAAGCCAGTGAAGGGAAAGAAAAGAGCACAAATCATTCGATATACTATGGCCCTAAACAATGTTGAATGCAAGGATATGATCTCACTGGAGTTTTATTGTTGGTTTACTGATGGCAGTATTGGAACTAATGGAATGATTTCTAGGAGAGATGATAGTAGTTTACCATTCCTTTATCTGTGGAGAGGTTCCATGATCTCCTGTGGGTACTGTTTTTAAAGACTGATCCTAGAGGTGCTGTGTTTTATGTAGTTTAATAGATTTTAATGGTTTTATTGTTTTTCACAAAGTATATCAGTCCTATATTTAATTCTTTTAATGTTTACATGCTTTGTTATGATTTTTAACATTATTATGATTTTTAGTGTTAGTTGCCTTGAATCGACTTTGGGAAAGAAAGGGTAGTATATAGATACACATAATATAACTAACAAACAAATAAAACTTGAAACTATGGATAATAGTGAAATATATATTTTGACTATACTTGGGCTAGAAGCATACCGTAGAATCACATTGGAGGGTTTAGATAGGCCCACAAACATTTCCCTCAGACTCTCTCAAGTAAATAATCAGACAAGGATGCGTGATTAGGAACTGAAGGAAATTAGGACATTCATTCCATGGAATCTGTTTGTAAACTCTTAAGGTAAGGTAAAGGTTTCCCCTGACGTTAAGTCCAGTCATGTCTGACTCTGGGGGTTGGTGCTCATCTCCATTTCTAAGCCGTAGACACCTCCAAGGTCATCTGGCCAGCATGACTGCTTGGAGTGCTATTACCTTCCCCCCGGAGCTGTACCTATTGATCTACTCACATTTGCATGTTTTCAAACTGCTAGGTTGGCAGGAGCTGGAGCTAACAACGGGTGCTCAAGCCGCCCCTGGGATTTGAACCTGGGACCTTTTGGTCCACAAGTTCAGCAGCTCAGCACTTTAACGCACTTCACCACTGGGGCTCTTGTAAACTCTTAGCATGACAAAAAGATTAGAAAATAAATTATAACATGACTAATGGAGTCTGATTTTGCATATATGTTCTTAACAAATGGGCACTTGAATACTTACTCTTCACTAAAATAAAATCATTGCACGAGACGGATTTACCTAAGTGTTGACTTACAAGTGAACATCAGATACAATGGGTCAACTCTAGCTGGGTCTGAGCAACAGAATTGTGGCTGATCAATACAGTACAGTGTTCCCTCACTACTTCGTGGTTCATTTTTCGCGGATTCGCTGTTTCGCAGTTTTTCAATGAACTCTAAAAGACTATTATAAATCATAAAAATTACAATTTACAGCCTAAGGAAGGGAGGAAGGAGAAGCCAAGGGGAGAAAAAGGGAGGCCAAGCGGCAACAGGAGGAGAATCGCCATTTATCAACACACGATTGGTTGATAAAGACTTAAAATAGTGTGTCACAACTAAATAATGTATAAATATTAAAATAAATACAGTGTCCCTACTTCGTGGATTTTCACTTATTGCAGGTGGTCCTGGAACCTAACCCTGGCGATAAGTAAGGGAACACTGTATTGCATTTTGAAAACAGTGTTGTCCTCGTTCAGACAGATATTAGACTGGTGCTTCAGTTATCTATGGAGGTTTCATGCCATATAACCTACCTGGTTGAGTGATAAATCTGAAATGGAGTGCTGACATCCTTCAATAGAATATGTCACATCTCGGCATCACTGTGGTCATGGGTTTTGTAGTGTATTACTATCAGTTCAGTATGCACTACATACTTTCTTTTCAGCTGAAGCAGGTGTGATGATGGATGCACTCAGTGGATGCCTATTTCTCATTAGATGACAGTCAGTAAACTAACCATGTAATTACATTGGGGCTTTAATGCAGGCAGCCTCATACTTCTACTGCCTGAAGAATTCTGGGAATGCTCAATTACAGAAGTCCTCGCCTTACCAAACTGCACTTCCCAAATTTCTGCAGGTGGCACAAGAACAAGGCTGCCCACATTAAAGCTCCAGTGGGATAACGGTAGAACCACTTTATCACATTGAGAAATTTCTCAGTCGTAGGACACTTCAGCCTCTATTCAAACATGGAGAGGCACTGATCTCATCACATGAGTTAAGCTACTCCTGGCAGTCATGTATGGTTGACAAGAGGCAGAAGTGTCCTGAAAGGAGAGAACTCCGGCAATTGATCTCATCATATTGAGAAATTTCCCCCTTGTAGGACACTTAAGCCTCTTTTCAAGCATGGAGAGGCATGGAGCTCATCACATGTTCCAGGGTTGAAAAGAGGCAGAAATTTTCCTGAAAGGAGGGAACTCTGAACATGTTCAGAGCTCCTACCTCTTATCACACTTTACTCAAATCTTTACAACTGAAAAACAAGTGTGATGGGAACCATCAAAGTTTCCTGTCCTGTTTTATTGCCCAACCATCAGCAGTCTTTTGTATCCTCTGGGGTTTGATGCAGATCAATAGGAGATATCTGACAGGCTCCTACCCTGCTGGGATTCAGAAGGGTCGTGAAAACATGGTTATGTGCCCAAGCTTTTGATGAGTAAATGACAAAGTTGACATGGCCTGATTTAAGGATGAAGCATGAGGATCTCGGATGAATGGAATTAATTATATATACGTTTTTAAGGTTTTTATGATGTGTTTTAACAATGTTATTAATGGATCTGTTTATATTGTTTTGTTTTTATGATTGCATTTTGGGCATTAAATTTTGCCAATTTTTGTAAGCTGCCCTGAGTCCCCTCGGGTGAGAAGGGCGGGGTATAAATGTTGTAAATAATAAATAAATAAATAAATAGGAAAGCAATGGTTTTAACTTGGATCCTTTGGGGTTCTATGCAGATCAATAGGATCCCATGGAAGGCAATAATTTTAACCTGGATCACTGTCTCTTGTATCCTCTGTGGTTTGATACAGATCAATAGGATCCCATCAAAATAAATTGTTTTAAACTGGTGTCAGTCTCCTTTAATGTAAAGTGCTCTGGGCAGAGCAAGGTATTACTTGGTTTTTGGATATTGGTGTTTCTCCTCATTAAAAACAAAAAAAGTAATACTGAGCTTGTGATGAATGGAAAATGAATGTATTGCCAGTTCTTAAGTTTCCATGTGTGATCGTGAATGTGATGGGGAGGCAGAACATGAAATGGGACTGCTGACAATGTAAGAGGGGCACTTCTCAACTCTTAAAAGGACAGTCACTCATGCTTTCCCCTCTCATAGAATCATAGAATAGTAGAGTTGGAAGAGACCTCATGGGCCATCCAGTCCAACCCCCTGCCAAGAAGCAGGAAATCGCATTCAAACCACCCCCGACAGATGGCCATCCAGCCTCTGTTTAAAAGCCTCCAAAGAAGGAGCCTCCACCACAGTCCGGGGGAGAGAGTTCCACTACCGAACAGCCCTCACTGTGAGGAAGTTCTTCCTAATGTTCAGGTGGAATCTCCTTTCCTGTAGTTTGAAGCCATTGTTCCATGTCCTAGTCTCCAGGGCAGCAGAAAATGTGATGAGGTGGTTAGTCTTGATCTAGCCAAGCTCGAATCACTTGGTAGATCTTCTGGCCAGATTGTGAAGTAGGGTTTGGCTGGAGTCATATATTTGAATGCATTCTACTTAGAGCTTCCACTGATGACAATTTGAAAGTGCTGATAGTGCATATGTTAGTGCCCGGGCTATAGTTTCGTTCTGATCTCACTGCAAACTTTTTCTAATGTCCAGAACAAATTTATGTGCTGCTTTTAATCAAGACAGATTTTGCATATTTTAAAACCTCAGTAGCTCAAGTAATACCTTTTCTCTGGTTAACCAACCTAGGTCCTAAGACTATGGATCTTCTAAGAATGGCTGAGGAACGGGTTCGGAAATTTATTACCGTATTGTTGTCCCGCATCTATGGGATTTTCTCCCCAAGGTGTTTGACCTGGTGCAATTACTGACTAGAATCCTTTTGAGTATCTTCTGCATGTGTACGAACCCCTGCAGAAGCAATTGGCCATTTTTGTCTAATGTGAAATATTCATTTTCATTTTAAGGTTGCAGAAGCAGACTTGCACATGCTGTGCTTTTGCATATGCAGGTGTGCATTCTTTGTTGCTTTGTCTTCAAGTCATTTCTGACTTACCATGGAGTTTTCTTGGTAAGATTTGTTCCAAGGAGGTTTTTGTTTGCCTTCTTCTGAGGCTGAGTGTGTGACTTATCCTAGGTCACCCAGTGGTTTCCATGGCTGAGCGGGGATTCAAACCCTGGTCTGCTGAAACCACTACACCACAATGACTCTCTATGCAATACAATTAATCTGCTCTGTTGAAATTGGCACTGTTACTTCCTCATTGTTCATTTAGCTGAATTACGCATTTGTTATGCATTAGGTTGTTAAATGTTGCAATTCAACACAAAGCTTGCACAGCCAATCAGTGCATAATTCTGGATGCGGAGATCTATGCTATACAATGCCAATGACCTCAGCTACTGTTGACCCTTTCGTGCCAGGAAAAATGCAATTTCTCCCCAATCACTGGGAAATTACAAGTCTCCCTATGGACTAGTGGTTTTGTGGTTTTTATTGAGAGATGAGTAGAGAGAGGTAAATGATACAAATAATGTTGATAAGACTTCTAGTTTGATATTTTGGCAGTATATTTATAGCTGCTTTACTTTTCTGCATTGAATATTGATGGATTACATTGCTTTGAACTCTCCTTTTTGAGGGTTTTTCAAATAAAGGCTGGGTGGCCATCTGCCAGGAATGCTTCAGCTAGGTGTCCTTGCATGGCAGGGGGTTGGACTAGATGGCCCTTTGGATCTTTTCCAATTCTATGATTCTAAGATATTGGTGCCAATGTTTACCATCTGTCTTGTTGAGTTGCCTGCAATAACTGTATTAGACACATGTTTTTAAATATGTTTGTTTCTTATTGTAAATTTGTTTTATAGGTTATTGTTTTACATATGTATATTGTTTAGTGTTGCCTTTTATATAATGTTATAAGCCTTTTTGGGTCCCATTTAGCGAGAAAGCCAGGATATAAATAAAGATTTATTATTATTATTATTATTATTATTATTATTATTATTATTATTATTATTATTATTATTATTATTATATGACACAGCAAACAAAATAGATATGCTGGATTTCGTATCACAAAATCACAAATCGAACACTTCCCAAGTGTCTAGGACTGTGTGATGTATTTTCGGATGATGCGCGCAGATCCCAGTAGGGTGGACTTTTGCAGTTGGCAGATCGTAATTTTTTCAATGTCTATTGTTTCCAAATGCCGGCTGAGATCTTTTGGCATGGCACCCAATGTGCTGATCACCACCAGGACACCAATCTGGTTTCTGCCAAAGTCTTTGAAGTTCAATCTTGAGGTCCTGATAGAGGCTGAGTTTTTCCTGTTGTTTTTCGTCAATGCGACTGTCACCTGGGATGGCAACATCAATGATCCAAACCTTTTTCTTTTCCACCACTGTGATGTCTGGTGTGTTGTGTTCCAGAACTTTGTCAGTCTGGATTCGGAAGTCCCACAGTATATTTGCGTGCTCATTCTCCAATACTTTTGCAGGTTTGTGATCCCACCAGTTCTTTACTGCAGGGAGGTGGTACTTGAGGCATAAGTTCCAATGAATCATTTGGGCCACATAGTTGTGCCTCTGTTTGTAGTCTGTCTGTGTGATTTTCTTACAGCAGCTGCGGATATGATCAATGGTTTCGTCGGTTTCCTTGCACAGTCTGCATTTTGGGTCATCAGCTGATTTTTCGATCTTGGCCTTAATTGCATTTGTTCTGATGGCTTGCTCCTGGGCTGCAAGGATCAGGCCTTCTGTCTCCTTCCTCAGTTTCCTATTTGTGAGCCAGAGCCAGGTCTTCTCCTTATCAGCTTTTCCTTCAATTTGTTGTTGTTGTTGTTGTTGTTATTATTTTATATTAGTATTAGTATTATTTACTTCTGTGTTATATTAATTCAAAAGATTTAAATGCTTTCTTCTTCAAGGCTGCTCCAGCAGTAAGAAGCAACTCATACCCTTAATAAACATATGATAAATGAATTTTCTTGAGCGTTGAGCAAATATCATCATTACTTTTCAGTGCTTGTGTGTCAATTTATTGTATTAATCTTTCCACGTCAGTAAAACGGTTTACATTGACACTGATGTCTTTACAAAAGAAATGCAGCTCAAGTGTCTGTCTATAACACATGGAAAAATTGTGCAGCGTTAAGTCTTTCAGCAGAATGAACTATCTTTGAATACTGGTATAGCATTTTCCTTTTCCTTTCACAGCTCTTTTGGTTGCAAGAATTCAGTGATGTCTGCCAACCACGAAATGCCTCAGAGAATTAAGCAGCACAACTGTTAATATATCCATTTAGCAGGAGGGTAAACAGAGAGGCTATGAGAGGCTAAGTGACCAGGCCAGGGTCAGTCAAGTTGAGAGATGAAAATCCAGGCTCCAAGTCCTTACCTTTTATCCCCACCTGCCACCTCTAGTTCAATTTCCTGGCACAGCCCCAGGGTCAGTAAGCAATCTTTCCCTTAACATAAAATGAAAACCCTCTCTGGACGGTTAAATAATTTATGTCCAAGCATCCAACCTCTTGACCTTTTCTTGCAGACCTTTCTGGACTTTCACTTCATGCACCGCAGACATCATTATAGGACTTACTGATGCGATGCCATATACTTACTGGCACAGCTAATTCCTGACATGCCACAGCTCAGTGGTCCCTTCCAAATAGGGTTGGACTAGTCAGAGAGAGTCAAAGCAGGGCACCTCTTCCCTGGCTTTGCTGTGATTTGAGGGACAAAGGCAGCTCAGTGTAGATGGATAAAAAAATCTTTAGATATTACTGGATTTTTAAAAAAGAAAAGACAAAAAATCAGGGCTCCCCACCCCCTCTGCACTCTTAAAATCACAGAGTAAACATTAAACTAGGTACACACTATGTAACTTTAAAAATACTCACAGTATGCACTTATTAGGTTCTGGCTGCTGCTACTGTGTGCACTGGAAAGTATTTTGAAGGGGCCTCCAAATTTGACCAAAGACCCTAAGTGAATGCAATTTGTGGACTCGCCTGGGTGTGGATTTTCCATGTCAGCTTGAAACACCTCAGTAGTATTTGGCAGGCAGGACCATTTTAAATAAGCAAAGAGCCAACTGGAGTGACCCAGCATGCAGCCAAAAATATTTGAAAGACGGGATGAGTTTGTCTGCATCTGGATCCGACTGTGGGGAGGGGGGGGGGAGTTGTGGGGAATGTCTCTTTCAGCTGCTTGTACCATAGCCGGTCTCCAGTACAGGGCTGAATAAAGAGCTACAGTTCCACTGTGGCTCTAAAGCTAAATGTTTCCTAAGAGAAAATAATTTATATAAAAAGCTAAAGATTGCATTTAATTCATGATGTACTGTTCTTGATCTCTGCTCTCATCAAAAGAACTGAATACAGCTATTTATTTTCAGGTTCATTGTAACTATATATACACCATTCAGAAAGTATAAAGGCAGCAATATAAGCTCAAGGTAAGTCTCTCTGTCAAAGTAAAAAAGGGGTTGTAATTATTCACATTATATTTAGAGAATCTGCAACAACAGCAACATTGGCAGTTAAAAACACTGCATTTTAAGGAGGATTGTGGATACCTTTTATTTCTTATGCAACCAAAATAGATTCATTGGAACCTCTGTTGAAAGTTAAGGCAACACTCCTTTTTTTTGGGGGGGTTTTTTTTTGTGTCAGGAGCAACCGGAGTTGCTTCTGGAGTGAGAGAATTGGCCGTCTGCAAAGACGTTGCCCTAGGGATGCCTGGATGTTTTGGTGTTTTACCATCCCTGTGGGAGGCTTCTCTCATGTCCCTGCATGGAGCTGGAGCTGATAGAGGGAGCTCATCCACACTCTCCCCGAGAGGGATTCGAACCTGGCATCTTTCAGGTCAGCAACCCAACCTTCAAGTCATGAGGCTTTTATCATGAGGCCACCAGAGGCTCCTAACACTCCTGTAAATCCTATTGACACAATCAGCCTATTCTAGATGGCACCACAGAATGTATTCAGTCCTAAGAAATCATTTGTTCTATTTGTCAATTTTCAATTACAGTAGTCTCTCATCTATCCAACATAAACGGGCCGGCAGAACGTTGGATAAGTGAATATGTTGGATAATAAGGAGGGATTAAGGAAAAGCCTATCAAACATCAAATTAGGTTATGATTTTACAAATTAAGCACCAAAACATCATGTTATACAACAAATTTGACAGAAAAAAGTAGTTCAATATGTAATAATGCTATGTAGTAATTACTGTATTTATGAATTTAGCACCAAAATATCATGATATTTTGAAATCATTGACTACAAAAATGCATTGGATAATCCAGAACGTTGGATAAGTGAGACTCTACTGTAGTATTTTATGTAGAACAAAACAGATTGGCTTATATTAAGTTCCTGTGGTATCCCAGTCTGCACCTGCGCTGTCAGATGAGCCTGAGGTTAGGCCTGTTCAGCTGGTGATTGTACCTGCATCTGACCTGTCAGATGAATCTGGGTTGGGGCCTAGGATTCCCATGCAGCCATAGGTAGATGATTCTGCACAGCCAGTGTTAGATGAGTCTGCTGTTCCTAAGGATTCTGGGAGCAATCATACAATAGTTTCAAGAAGGAAGCTTGAACCGCATTCCTTGGGAGAGTCAAAGTCGAACTGTCCCTTGGCAGATGGGCATTCCAGTTGTGATAAGACTAATAAGGTTGATGGAAAGAAAGCAATATGTCAGCAGAGACAAGAAAAGGGGAGTCCGAGAAGGAGCAGATGGTTGCTAATGAGAAAAGGTTTTGAGCAAACTTCCCATGGAAAGAGGCCTTGATTTCAGCTTTAAGAGGAACCACTTCTGAGAGAGATTTTCAGAGGTGGTAACTTTGCTCATCAAGAGTGTTGTTCCTGTTCATGGACTCATAGAATCCTGTTTCATGTTCCTGTGGACTTTCATGCCAAATTCATGTAGCCTTGTATCTTGAGTTTTGTTGCAGTTCTTGTTTTTGCTCTTGGGGAATTTTGAATTTTCCAATCATTGTTCCTGAAAGTTTTGCAGTTTAGATCCCTTGTTCCAGTCAAATATCCTGTTCTTCATTCCAGTTTTGTTCCTGTTCCTTGGACTAACCTTGTTGAAGTTTATTCCTGTGTTTGATTTTCATGGACTTTTGCTTCACGACTCTCAAGAATCTTGTCCCTGGTGGACTAAAACCTTGTTTTATTGACTTTGAACTTTAATTTGCTATTGCTTACATATAGTCTTTAATAAACTACTTTCTTTGCTTATAGTCTGGGGCTCTAGCGTGGTCTTGAGGTATCTTTGCAGTCTAGGGGTGCACCAGGACAGACTTAGGCCCCTTCTACATTGCCATGTAATCCAGATTATCAAAGCAGGCAAACCACATAATCTGCTTTGAACTGATTATATGAGTCTACACTGCTATATAATTCAGTTCAAAGCAGATAATCTGGATTTTATATGGCAGTGTAGAAGGGGCCTAAGTTCTTGCCTTTTGCACTGTACTCAGAAAAAGGAATATTTTTTTATTTTGCTAAGAGTAATAATACAATACTCATGTTTACCTGTGGAAAAGTCAACCCAGAATCTATGTATCAATTTTTACGACATTTTTCAACTTATGCATGAGTATATAAAGTAATTTAGCAAACCAAGTTATGTGATGTGCAAAGGTTGATTAGGAAGGTGGAGTCTGAAATACTATAGGAGCTATGATATACATAACTCTGTACTGTAAATTTGTTAAAGAATGTATAAGAAGTTTTAAGTACCAAATATGTAAAATTCACAATTTTTCAATAATTTTTTTAGGAAAAAAAGGAGGGTGGAGTCTGGTTATAATGGAAAGCCACTGGTCCTTCCTTCCCACATTAGGTGATGAAGCAAAGCAATCATTCCAAAGGAAAATGATGAGTGACACTATTGATGCTTCATGAGAGGCAGAAACAGAATAAAAACACTAGAAAGGAATCTCATTCTGAATCTTTTTTCTCATGGAGTTTGAGGAAAACTGCTGCCTTGACAATTGCAAACTGTTATGGATTCTCATAAAATATGTAGTTTCATTTATACCGCATGGCAAGGAATAACTATTGGGATAATCTTACATTGTAAGTATCATACTTTCCTAAAGAGAAGAAAGTCCAAGGGCAATGTTGAGTTGAGTGGAGAGGTTATTTTCTTCAGATGGAAGAGCCTAGGAGACCCATGATGTCTTTGTAAAATTTGCTTTATTTTCACAGAGAGCATAATAGAAGCAAGCAGGCATTCTTACTTCAGGCTGTAAATCTGGTGACCCTGGTTCACATTCCCAGAGAGCAGCTGTTTTAGCCTCAAGGCTGCATCCCAGTTTTAAGTTAATCTCAGCAAATAAACTCCCAGCTGTCTGCTGAACTCTCCAAAATAATATTGCCAATTGCATCTCAATTTTGTTCTCCTTTCAAACACTGATGGGGTTGAAGCATGAACAGCCTGGAAGCTGTGACTGCTAATGAACATATCAAGTTTTTGTTAAGATCGCATTAGGGATGTAAAATTTCCAATTTTTCTCATCCTCAACAGGAACAAGTGTCTGGACATGCTGAGACACCAACTGCAAGAATGAAAACAGGAGTGCTTTTTTTCATCACCATGAAAATATAATTCTCTAATTCCAAGATTTTACTAAACAGAGGCTGAGTGGACATCTATGGAGAGTGCTTTGAGGGTCCTTTTCCTGCATGGCAGGGGGTTAGACTACATGACTCATGCAGTCTCTTCCGATTCTATGATTCCATTTATTACTGGTCCATCTTATTAATGACCTTGCAATTTATTGCACATGTAAAATTTATTGCTTTACCTCTAATTTTGAACATGCCCATTGCGCCAGCCTATTGGTTATTGATTATCGGTTGTTGTTGAGTTTGTGATTTTATATGTTTTTATATATTAAGGTAAAGGTTTTCCCCTGACGTTAAGTCCAGTCATGACGGACTCTGGGGGTTGGTGCTCATCTCCATTTCTAAGCCAAAGAGTGGGCGTTGTCCGTAGACACCTCCAAGGTCATGTGGCCGGCATGACTGCATGGAGCGCCGCTATCTTCCCACCGGAGCGGTACCTATTGATCTACTCACATTTGCATGTTTACGAACTGCTAGGTTGGCAAGAGCTGGGGCTAACAGCGGGTGCTCATTCCGCTCCCGGGATTTGAACCTGGGACCTTTTGGTCCGCAAGTTTAGCAGCTCAGTGCTTTAACACACTGTGCCACCAGGGGCCCCTTTTTATATATTAATTCATTGTAATTAAATGTACTGTAAGTTGTTGTATTTTATTGTTGCATTACTGGTCTTGGTCCCCATGAAAGCCGCCCTGAGTCCCTTTGGGGAGATGGGGCGATATATTTATTTATTTATTCATTTGTGATATTTTTACCCCACTTTTCTCAACCCCAGAGGGGACTCAAGGCAGCTTCACAACATGGCAACAATACAATGTCTTTAAAAACAGTGTACCAAAACAACAATATAAATAAAATAAAATAAAATACAGTAGAGTCTCACTTATCCAACATTCACTTATCCAACATTCTGGATTATCCAATGCATTTTTGCAGTCAATGCTTTCAATACATCGTGATATTTCGGTGCTAAATTGGTAAATACAGTAATTACTACATAGCATTACTGTGCATTGAATGACTTTTTCTGTCAAATTTGTTGTATAACATGATGTTTTGGTGCTTAATTTGTAAAATCATAACCTAATTTGATGTTTAATAGACTTTTCCTTGATCCCTCCTTATTATCCAACATATTCGCTTATCCAACGTTCTGCCAGCCCGTTTATGTTGGATAAGTGAGACTCTACTGTATTAAAATATAATTAAAAACAGTTAAAAGCAAGTAACTCAATCACGTGATCCATAGGCATAGTCTGGGCTGTTCCATTAGTCAGTCTATTGCTTCACCGAATTTCTGAAGGCTTGGCCAAAGGGCCAAGTCTTTACTTTTTTGCAGAAGGTCAGGAGGAAGGCAGCTCCATAGCCGAGGGGCCACCACTGAGAAGGACCTGTCTCTCGTCCCCATCAATTGCGCCTGCGAAGAGGGTGGGATCAAGTGCAGAGCCTCCCCAGACGATTTTAAACTCTGAGATGGTTCATAGAGGGAGATACGTTCAGACAGGTAAGCTGTGCGAGAACCGTTTAGGGCTTTATAGGTTAAAGCCAGCACTTTGAATTGTGCTCAGTAGCAGACTGGCAGCCAGTGGAGCTGCAGCAACAGGGGGGTTATACGCAGCTCCAGTAAGCAATCTGGCTGCTGCTCATTGGACCAGTTGCAGCTCCTGAACAATCTTCAAAGGCAACCCCACGTAGAGCGCATTGCAGTAATCTATTCAGGATGAACCAGAGCGTGGAATACTGTGGCCATTATTATTAAGTTGTTTATTATTATTATTATTATCAACACAACGACGTTGTATGGCACAGCACACAAGATAGATATGCTGGATTTCGTTTCGCAAAACCACAAGTCGAACACTTCCCAAGTGTCTAGGACTGTGTGATGTATTTTCTGATGATGTGTGCAGATCCCAGTAGGGTGGCCTTTTGCAGTTGGCAGATGGTGATTTTGTCAATGTCTATTGTTTCCAAATGCCGGCTGAGATCTTTTGGCACAGCACCCAGTGTGCCCATCACCACCGGGGCCACCTGTACTGGTTTCTGCCAGAGTCTTTGAAGTTCAATCTTGTGGTCCTGATAGCGGCTGAGTTTTTCCTGTTGTTTTTCATCTATGCGACTGTCACCTGGGATGGCAACATCAATGATCCAAACCTTGTTCTTTTCCACAACTGTGATGTCTGGTGTGTTGTGTTCCAGAACTTTGTCAGTCTGGATTCGGAAGTCCCACAGTATCTTTGCGTGCTCATTTTCCAATACTTTTGCAGGTTTGTGATCCCACCAGTTCTTTGCTGCTGGGAGGTGGTACTTGAGGCATAAGTTCCAATGAATCATTTGGGCCACATAGTTGTGCCTCTGTTTGTAGTCTGTCTGTGCGATTTTCTTACAGCAGCTGAGGATATGATCAATGGTTTCATCAGTTTCCTTGCACAGTCTGCATTTTGGGTCATCAGCTGATTTTTCGATCTTGGCCTTAATTGCATTTGTTCTGATGGCTTGCTCCTGGGCTGCAAGGATCAGGCCTTCTGTCTCCTTCTTCAGGGTCCCATTCGTGAGCCAGAGCCAGGTCTTCTCCTTATCAGCTTTTCCTTCAATTTTGTCAAGGAACTTTCCATGCAGTGTTTTGTTGTGCCAGCTGTCAGCTCTAGTTTGTAGTGCGGTTTTCTTGTACTGGTTTTTTGTCTGCTGTGTTTTGAGGAGTTTCTGATTTTTGACTTCAATCAAAGCAGGTTCTTCACTTTGCTTGACATATTCTGCCAGGGCATGTTCTTCTTCTTTGACTGCTTGCTTTACTTGTAAGAGTCCTCTGCCCCCTGATCTTCTAGGCAGATATAGCCGGTCAACATCACTGCGAGGGTGCAGTGAATGATGAATGGTCATGAGTTTTCTTGTTTTTCTGTCCAAATTGTCCATTTCCACCTGTGTCCAATTTATAATGCCAGCAGTATATCTTATGACAGGTATGGCCCAGGTGTTTATGGCCTTGATGGTGTTGCCTCCATTGAGCTTGCTTTTGAGAATTTTTCTGACCCTTTGTGTGTATTCTTTGCTGACCACAGTTTTCACATGTTCATGCTTGATGTTGTCCAGCTGTAGTATGCCCAGATATTTATAGGCCTCTGGCTGGTGACACTTTATTGTTTGGCCATTGGGCATATTTATGCCCTCACTTTCAATGATTTTTATTATTATTATTATTATTAGAAACACAAACAAAGTTAAAAACTTGGCATTATATTCAGTGTTCTTTGACCAGAATCTGGCCACTAGGCGTGCCTCTCATGTCACTGCAAGAAGGTCTTCCATTGTGCACTTGGCAGGGTTCAGACCACATTGTAGTAAGTGGTCTGTGGTTTGCTTTTCCCCACAAATGCATGTCACAGACTCCACTTTGTAGCCCCATTTCTGAAGTTTGGCTCTGCACTTCATGGTGCCAGAGTGCAGTCTGTTCAGTGCCTTCCATGTCACCCAGTTTTCTGTGTGCCTGGGGAGGGGGAGTCTCTCATTCGGTCTCAGCCATGGATTGAGGTTCCGGGTTTTAGCCTGCCACTTTTGGACTCATGCTTGCTGAGGTGTTCCTGCAAGTATCTCTGTAGATCTTAGAAAGCTGTTTCTTGATTTAAGGCATTGGCGTGTTGGCGACTTGCAGCATTATGCTTATACAAGCAAATGAAATCAATGATTTACATCCCTGGTGGCCATTCACTCATCTAGTGATACTTTAGTAGACAGAACTATAATGACAGGCACATTTCCAATAATTAAGAGACCATCAAATTCATTAAAGCATTTTTGGATACAGCTTTCTATCTATAAATAACAACGTTTTGGTCCTTTTTTTTTTGAAAAGTTGGTGATTTGGAAGACTGATCCAAACACAAATAAATGGAATACAAAAAGAGGGGAAAATTATGAAATACTAAGGCTAACAAACTGAGATTAGAACTGGTAGACTGTAACACGGACCTTAATGCTAATAAAAATGCACAGATGTTGGATGTTAGCTGTGCTGAAACTTGTGTGGGAAGTTCATGATGACCTTAACAAGACCATTTTCTCTTTAAAAAACCAGAGCTACATTGAATCTGGGAATAACATATTCTTTATGACTTTTTGGCTAAGAAGGAATATTTGGAAAAGAGCAATTTTTTCACTTGTAGAGTAGCATATCTACTGGCTGGGTGTGAGTATCAGGCACCATTCCAAATGCACACTTGTACTATCTATTTTTAAATTAGTGTTGATTCCTGGTTTGTCAAAACCCATCCATGTTCAGTTAGCCAAGGAGACATTGTCTATTATGTTTCAACACATTCTGTCCTAAAGGTTTGGCCTGCAAAATGAATAGGGTGGCTGCCAAATTCAATTCAAAATGCACCGTTCGCACTCACTGCAGAACCATTTTCCAAAACTGCAAACAAGCTTATTGAAATCCACATAGCTTTTCCTGAGTCTACCAAGCATTCATCTGCAAAATGTAGAGGCTTTAGCTATATTGTAGTACTGTAAACCTTTTCTTTTCTTTTGCATCATTTTTCATTTTAAATGTTGTGTAATTTCATCAAGCTCTCCAATAGCCTTTCTGGGAATTCGAAATAAAATTAACATTTACCCCTAATTCAGTTATCTCTATAATGAGTGAAATGCCCCCAATGGTACAGTGGGTTAAACCGCTGAGCTGCTGAACTTGCTGACTGAAAAGTCGGTGGTTCGAATCTGGGGAGAGGGTGAGCTCCCGCAGTTAGCTATAGCTTCTGCCAACCTAGCAGTTCGAAAACATGCAAATGTGAGTAGATCACTCTGGTGGATCAGGTAACAGCGCTCCTTGCAGTCATGCCAGCCACATGACTTTGGAGGTGTCTACGAACAATGCCGGTACTTCGGCTTAGAAATGGAAATGAGCACCAACCCCCAGAGTCGGACACGATTAGACCTAATGTCAGGGGAAAACCTTTGCTTAATATAATGAGCAAAATGCACATTTTAGAAAGCAGCAATTCACTTACAGAGTGATCAATGTGACACAAACTGGTAAGAATTTGAATAGCCCAAATGATCTCCTCTAGAAATTCACTATAGAGTTGGCTGGAACTTTTGATTGTTATTTCTATAAATAAGAATGTCCAAAATTTTCAAATTTCTTCATCAATTCAATAGAAATTCCACTTGAAGCTGGATTTAAAATCCAAGTAGAGGACATTGAGTGCTTAGCTTTTAAAAGCCTGGCTTTCAATCCCTGTGCATTAATCCCTGTGCACTAAATACTATTTGTGGTGCCAAATACCAGTTGACTTGCCATGTTTTGTTTTGTGAAAGGCTCCTTATCTGCAACAACTATAGAATAACTAGGTATAACATTATCATTTCTACACTGTGAATATCTCTATGTATTGACATTTGGCCAAAACCAGTGGTTGAGAATTTTGTTTGTGTAATTTTTGAGATGAACTGAACAAAACTCATGGACTTCCTCATAAACAATATGGAAATATTATAAAATTTATCATAAGGTTTTAAAAGATGTCATAAAACATATATTTGAAAAACCTCACAGGAGAAAAAGCAAAAGTAGCAATTTTTCCCTGCTACTCCTTGGATTTGAGAAATCTGCTTCTTGTATTCGGGGAACTAGAGCTGAGAATGGAATTTCTACCGTGAGTTTCAAATATCTATATATAAGGATGTCAAGTTGCAATGACACAGTTACAACATAATATCAAATGACTGCAGTTTCAATTCTCAGATATGCACAAATACCTTCTGTTGATAAAAGGGAGTAGAAATTAAGCATCCTTATCCAGAATTCAGAAATCCTCCAAAATTTGATATTGTCCATGTTGGCAGCTGAGATAGTGACATCTTTGCTCTCTGATGCGTCAATGTACACAAATTTTCTTTCATGCACAAAATTATTTTTTAAATGGTGCATAACATTACTTTCAGGCAATGAATATAAGGTGTGTATGAAACATAAATGGATTTGACTTTAGGCAGAGGTCCCTTCTGCACAGCCATAAAACCCAGAATATCAAGGCAGATAATTCACAACATTTTCGTTGAACTGAGTTATCTGAGTCCACATTGCCATATAATCCAGTTCAATGTGGATTTTATGCAGCTGTGTGGAAGGGTCCTTAGGTCCCATCTCTAAGATATATTTCATTATGCATATGTATTCCAAAATAATAATCCAAAAAAATCCCAATTAGGAACACTTCTGGTCTCAAGCATTTCGGATAAGGATGCTCAACCTGTATAGCCTAGTTCCTGTTCCACCACATTAATACATTTTCCATCTTCTTATTTGCTTTTTGCATCTTTGGATCTCTACATTTCCTATAATACATGAATCACCCAAACGAAGCCTCACATTTTCAAGAGCTATTTGGTTGATTCAGTGATTCCATTGGATTGGATTTTGTGCACACTCCTTCCAACGATTTCTGCTAGGAACAAGTTAAGCATCACTTAGTACGCGGAGAGTGCTTGTCAGTCTGCCAAGGAAAGCGAGCATCTCAGCCCTTAGCTAAAGGACATAAAAAGAACATTATTCTGTAGATATAAAATGCACACACAAACAATAGACATAATGTTGTGCCTTGTGCAAGCAGCGCTTTTCTGCAAGGAAAGAATGACTCCTTCAAGCAAGGCTGAGACATCTGTACTGTGTATTCATTTTTTGTTTTTCCTAGGAGCTATTAATATCAAAACATCTTCCTATAAATAACATTTAAGCTACCCTGTGCATTTGATATGTCTCCACTGCATTATTTCTATTCTTGGCACTAGAAAACAAACAATAGATTTTAAAAAAAGAACTTGACTCTCATAGTGATTAGAATATGAATTTATGGAGTGGTTTAGTGGATCCTTTTAAACAGTGAACATTAATCTCTGTTTGATTTTTTGAAACTGTATCTAGGCAAAATGGCAAAAGAGAGGATTTCTTGAACTAGGGATGAATTTCTTCTCCAGCTATTTGTGCAGTGATCAAATATTCTCTGGGTCTGAGATATTTATTAGATATTCAATTATTTCAATATTTGTTCTAAATATTTCATGTATCACAACAGATACCTCCCATTATTTGACAGTTGGCGAACAATGATATTTGGATACTGGTGCTATAGAAAGTTAATATGCTGACTATCAGAGTATTTCCAGACATCCGTATCCACAAAACAATTGCACATTTTCTCTCTGGGAACCAGTGTACCTCTGCATTAGAAATGATCCTGGGGTAGGTTTCAGGGCAGGTTTGGTCATCCTACGGAGCACAGACAGCCTCTGAAACCCACTTATGCAGCCCCTAACACCCCCCCCCTCTATTTCCTCAAAATTTTCCAAAATTACCAACAACTATTTTTGAAAAAAATATATGGCAGGTGAATGTGTCATTTTCTAAGCCCAGTTCATATAGAAAGCTCTCCCTAATACATGGAAATACTCAAATCCCCACAAACTACATAGAAACATATACTACTACCTCAATTATCTCCATTTTTATTTGTAGCTCCTTCCGAAATGGAAAGAGCAAGAGCCACAATCTCACAAGAACTGGAACAAAATTCAAGATACTAGGCTTACAGGAATTTGACATGAAAGTCCAAAGGAAACATGAAACAAGAGTCCATGAAGCAAGATCAAACCTCTTGATGAGCAAAGTTACCATCTCTGAATTTTCTCTCTGAAGCAGTTCCTCTTAAAGCTAGAATCAATGTCTCTTTCCATGGGAAGTTTGCTCAAAACCCTTTCTCATTAGTAACCACTTGCTCCTTCTCAAAAACCCCCTTTCTTGTCTCTGTTGACATATTGCTTTCTTTCTGTCAACCTTATTACTCTTATCACAACTGAAATGCCCATTTGCCAAGGGATAACTTGACCTTGACTCTCCCAAGGAATGCGGTCCAAGCTGCCTGCTTGAAACCATTGTATGAAGAGGAACAGCAACCTCATCTAACTTTGGCTGCATAGGAATCCTAGGCCCCAATCCAGATTCATCTGACAGGTCAGGTGAAGGTACAATCACAGGCTGAACAGACACAACTTCAGGCTCACCTGACAGCTCAGGTGCAGGCTGAGATACAACAAGGGAATACATTTAGTTCATAGTGTTGCATTCACTATAACCTGATAATATGTGGTCGAGATAGACAATGCAATTTCTGTTGAATGTTTTGGACCCCAACAGCCATCAGTCATGGTCAGCATGGCCAATGGTAAAGGAACCAGGTGAATGCATTTTGCAATCTCAAAAAGTTGTCAAGTTGCTATGTTAGGTTTTGAAGGAAGGAAATACACAGCCTTTTCAAATCGGGATCAAGAGGCACCTATGCACATGTAGAGGTATATACATTAGGCTTGCTCAAATAATTCGATTTTCCTGTTACCCGTTATTAATTCGTTATTTTCGTTTGTTTTGAAGCAATATAGAACCTTGGTTGTCCACACGTCTGGATATCGCGGTTTCGAATCGCGAGAGGCCGTTTTTTCTTATTTCTTCGTTTTTTTCGTTAAGAAAAAAAAGCTTTTGCAAATCACCCAAACTCCTTTCCTTTTGCCCCTCAGCCAATGGGAGGCTCAGCCAATGGGAGGGGGCGAGGGGGAAGGAGGCCGAGGAGGAGGAGGAAGACGGAGGGGGGAAATGGCCGCCGCCGCCGCCTCGCCTCCGCTCAGGCCTGGAGAGACCGAGAGGGGCCCGGCGGTGAGGAGGAAGAGGCCCGGGATGCGAGGGGGTGTGGGCCAGGCCCGTCCTCGGCTGCTCCCAGGGGCCCAGATTTGCACCCTCCCTCCCCCCAATACAGGTCTCCAGTCCATACCACGCTACATGAACTTGAATGGATACTGTGGTTGTGTTGTCGAAAGCTTTCATGGCCGGGATCACACTGTTGTGGTATGTATTCCGGGCTCTATGGCCATGTGCCAGAAGCATTCTCTCCTGACGTTTCACCCACATCTGTGGCAGACATAGAGGTTTTGACGTCTGTGCGAAGCTAGGCAAGTGGTGTTTATATATCTGTGGAAGGTCCAGGGTGGGAGAAAGAACTCTTGTCTGTGGGAGGCAAGTGTGAATGTTGCAATTGGTCACCTTGATTAGCATTGAATAGCCTTGCAGCTTCAAAGCCTGGCTGCTTCCTACCTGGGGGAATCCTTTGTTGGGAGGTATTAGCTGGCCCTGATTGTTTCCTGTCTGGAATTCCCATTTTCTGGGTGTTTCTGGGAAGGTAATGGCACTCCATGTAGTCATGCCGGCCACATGACCTTGGAGGTGTCTATGGACAACACTGGCTCTTGGGCTTAGAAATGGAGATGAGCACCAACCCCCAGAGTCAGACATGACTGAACTTAACGTCAAGGGATACCTTTACCTTTACCTACACACACACACACACACACACACACACACACACACACACACACACACACACACACACACAAGCAGGGACTATATATATATATATATATATATATATATATATACACAATATATATCACACACACACCAATTTAACAAAGTTTCAGCCACAAAAACAAAGTTTCTGAAGTAGAACAATGACTTTCACAGTAAAGACAACCCAATTTAACAGGAAATAAGACTTTCAAACCAGGAACAGATTTCTGCAATTATTAAAAAATGGTTTATTATAAAAGCTATGAAAATTTGCCAAAAATCAGAGGATAAGGGAAACGTTCCACATTTTGGTGAGCTATCAGTGTTAAATGTGTTCTACCACTGTACCAAGTTTGAAGAAGATCACTCAAAAAATGAGGGCGGGAGAGCCCCCTAAGTCCCCCCCCCCTTCGGGCTGTTTTTGGGCCACCGCGCATGCGCGTCCGCCATTAACGAATTAATTTAGAAAATAACGAATTTTCGTTAATTTCGAAAAATTTTGGGGGCCAAATTCGTTATTAGCAACAAAAACGAAAAACTGCCCCCTCTAGTTTTGAAACGAGTTTAGAATCAAATTTTTCATGGATCGATCAAGCCTAATATACATGCATGAGCCTGTGCATACAGTCCTCACATAAACCTAAGCATACTTATTATGATGAGTGTTCACACAAATAAATCTCCCATGTTTCAGTGCACAGAGAATTCAAGGTGATGGTGTGGGAGTGTTTTCTTTCTAGAATCAATGATTTTCACTGAGATATCTATACTGCTGGGAAAACGAAGATCTTGGGAGTGAAATCTCTGGAGTTGTGAGAATGATGGGCAATTGAGCAATGAGAAAAAGCTAGGGACTACCGACATAAGACATGTAGCCTGTGAGTTCTGCCATGGAGTCATGTATTGCTAAGGAAGACTCATAGTAGAAAGCAAGCTATTTTTCTATTCTTCTTGTTGATGCAGAAACATCTCAAAAACTCAGAATTCACCAGAAAATATTTTGAAAATAATTAGTCTAGACTTTTTTGACAGCAAGGGATGGTTGCTATGCAACTACCAGCATATTCAACATTGGAAAATATCCAATTGTACCAACATGTTGATATCATTTTTAGAAAAGGTTGTGCACCATTTGGTAATCATTTCACAACTATTGTCAACATTTGACAGTTTATAAGATTTCTGATTTGAAACTTGGTAAATATTAATACATTCAAGAGATTTCAAAGTGTTCCCAAACATCCGAAAGCTGAATTTTAAGTTACAAATGTTCCTGTGGGAACATGGTGTGACATTTTGCAACAAAAATATCTCATTGAAAAATTTTAAAGGGTGAAACGGGAAGGTCTTGGGGAGCTGAAAACTGAAGAGGAAAGCAAATTCTGCAAATAGTGGGGAGGGGCTTGTCAAGGGACCTAGAAGAACATGAAGCAGTGGTTCTCAACCTGTGGTTCCCAGATGTTTTTGGCCTTTAACTCCCAGAAATCCTAACAGCTAATAAACTGGCTGAGATTTCTCGGAGTTGTAGGCCAAAAACATCTGGGGACCCTAGATTGAGAACCACTGACATAAAGAGATCTCCTTCCCAATTTGTTTCCATTCTTTTGAATGCTTTGGTTCATTCAAGGTTCTCTCTCAGTGAAAGAACAGATAAGCAGGGCTGGATAAATGGTGGCTTTATTTAGATATTACTGGATTCCAATTCCCATCAGCCCACCAAACCTGGTTAGTAGTGAGGCTTGATGGAGTTAGCAGTGAGGAAAGATAGACAGACCAGAGGTTCCCTAACCTTGTATTAAAGTGATCAGGTTAGAGTACTAGAGATCTAGCTGTGCCCTACAGCTTTCCCTTCCTACATTTCTCAACAGACAAAGGAAGAGCTTGCTGTACAGTGCAGAAAATGCATAGCTCCAATCCAAATCTCTCTTGAAGATGTGTTACTGTTGTTGTTGAAGTAGTAGTAGTTGTTGGGTATATTCAAGTTGTTTCCAAATTATGGCAACCCTAAAGTAGCTCAGACTCTATCATGGCATTTTATGTGGCTGAGAGTTTATCTCAATCAATATCAATAGGTGAATTTCCATGACTGAGTGAGGAATTGAACCGTGTCCAGAATTATGGTCCAATGCATAAACCACTATGCCACACTTTTTGAAGACTCTACAATGTGTGATTAATTTCAAGTACACAGCACTTTTGAGATGGCATCACCGAAACACATGAGAATTGTATAACAGGACATCTGCATTACTTACTTATCTTGGATTGAGAGAAAAAGTTTTTTTTTTATCCAAGACTTTATTGCATAAATATGCTTCAAATAATTCCTCAGCATTCTTTGAAAGAAAACACACCTTGGATTATACATGCTAGAAATGTCTTGAAAATAAAAAAAAATGTGTAGTAAAATATAGTTCTACTTACAAATAAAATTTAATATTTACAAATGTTTTCTCATTAACATTGAGAAAATAAAATCCATTCAGTATTAGATATTGAATATTCCAATATCTTTCAATATCATTCCAATATCCTTTCAAGCACCAAGATGGGTGCAATAGGATTTTATTTGACTAAAAACCTAGTATAGGATGAATAAAGCAATTATCCCAGTTTGGTGGAAACTAGTTGGGTTTTCCAAATGCAATTTCAAATTCATTCAGGTGTGTTCAGTCCATCACTAATCCCAATTCAAATCCCTAATCACATTGTGATATTCAGCCAAGCCTCATTAAATCAGCTATATGTACATGCTGGACACACATGCAGATATAAACCAACATCAAAGGCCATGAGTTACTAGAAATGCCTGAAGCAATAAATGGATTGAGGTCTTCTATTTTCACATAAAGAGGGTCTAGAGATAATCGGGAGAGAATCTTTCAAAATAGTCAGACAAGGCAGACAGTACATGAGGATGTACAAAAGAGAAATCATGTGTGATAAAGTTAAAATCATTATCAAGACAAAAATGTTATTTTTAACTAAAAATAAACACATACTTCTTGTTGTTGTTGTTATTATTATTATTATTATTATTATTATTATTATTATTATTATTATTATTATTTTATTATGACACAGCAAACAAGATAGATATGCTGGATTTCGTATCACAAAATCACAAATTGAACACTTCCCAAGTGTCCAGGACTGTGTGATGTATTTTCGGATGATTCGTGCAGATCCCAGCAGGGTGGCCTTTTGCAGTTGGCAGATCGTAATTTTGTTGATGTCTATTGTTTCCAAATGCCGGCTGAGATCTTTTGGCATGGCACCCAATGTGCCAATCACCACCGGGACCACCTGCACTGGTTTCTGCCATAGTCTTTGAAGTTCAATCTTGAGGTCCTGATAGCGGCTGAGTTTTTCCTGTTGCTTTTCGTCAATGCGACTGTCACCTGGGATGGCAACATCAATGATCCAAACCTTTTTCTTTTCCACAACTGTGATGTCTGGTGTGTTGTATTCCAGAACTTTGTCAGTCTGGATTCGGAAGTCCCACAGTATCTTTGCGTGCTCATTTTCCAATACTTTTGCAGGTTTGTGATCCCACCAGTTCTTTGCTGCTGGGAGGTGGTACTTGAGGCATAAGTTCCAATGAATCATTTGGGCCACATAGTTGTTTGTAGTCTGTAGTCTGTAGTCTAGTTTGTAGTCTGTCTGTGCAATTTTCTTACAGCAGCTGCGGATATGATCAATGGTTTCGTCGGTTTCCTTGCACAGTCTGCATTTTGGGTCAACAGCTGATTTTTCTATCTTGGCCTTAATTGCATTTGTTCTGATGGCTTGCTCCTGGGCTGCAAGGATCAGGCCTTCTGTCTCCTTCTTCAGGGTCCCCTTCGTGAGCCAGAGCCAGGTCTTCTCCTTATCAGCTTTTCCTTCAATTTAGTCAAGGAACTTCCCATGCAATGTTTTGTTGTGCCAGCTGTCAGCTCTAGTTTGTAGTGTGGCTTTCTTGTACTGGTTTTTTGTCTGCTGTGCTTTGAGTTCAATCAAATCAGGTTCTTCACTTTGCTTTACATATTCTGCCAGGGCATGTTCTTCTTCTTTGACTGCTTGTCAAATTATTATCAAATTATTATTATTATTATTATCAAATTATTATTATTATTATTATTATTATTATTATTATTATTATTATTATTTCTTTATTTCTTACCTGCTTCTCCTCATGGCTCAAGGTGGTTCACAGCACAGCAAAAAACACACAACTATTGTAAAAATTCTGCAAACACACATATTAAAATGCAGTTCCATAACAGATACATATCAAAGCATTTCTATGAAATGCACATTAATCACACAGGACAGAGACCAAAACACAGGACATGAGTTTGAAATTCCTGCTTTCCACTGGCTGGCAGTTTATATATATCAAATATAGTTTCTGATCAAAGAATTTGAAGTTACATTAGCCTTCCTTTTTTGTGTAGCATATAGAATGATTTTTATATGTTTGTAAAAAGTTTGCGTGCATTAATACGTTTTTTAAAGAATAATTATATCACTTCCTTCACTGACATCATATCTAGCAAACTTGTTAGATTCTCGAAAACCTTTCTGACTTCTTGTAGCCAAGTTAGTCTCATGCCAAATAAAAAGGAAGAAATGAGGGGAAGAGAAATATGTATGTAGCAATGTTTAAACTGGACAGATTGCTTCTATTTAAATCTGCTTTGGGCTATTGTCCTGATGATCCCAGATCACATCTAGTCTACATACTTCACCTCCTCCATGTTGTTGCCACTGCTTCTAATCAGCCATGGATATTCATCTCAGCTCTTGTTAATGGTGGGCATCTCTGTTCATATCAGAATGGGGCATTGGTGTGACCAGTAAGAAGAACAGGAATTGGCCTCTTCTTCTCCATACTGGCATCAGCAGAGACTGTGTTTACACAGCCATATACTGCAGTTCCAAACTGTATTATACAGCAGTGTAGATCCAGCCAGAAGTGCCTACAATGGCAAAGAGCTTGACTTGAGCTTCATGCTTGGCTAGGAGAAATGACATCATGGGTGAAATCCATTGCTTTCCCTTCACTGATGAGCAAGGAAAAGAGAGGTGTTGTTAGTGCTCAGTCCACATTGGACTTGATCCCACTGTTCAGACTATCCTGAAGCCCCAGAATATCCCAGAGTTTCTAGCAAGCTCAGGAAGTCTTTGTTAAAAGTGGGGCAAAAATAGTTTAAAATGAAAAGACACCACAAAACTTACCAAAAGCTAATCAGCAGTCAATTTGAGGTGAGTCCTAAGATTTACTGGTTTTTAATATAGCATGAACTTCTATTGATATAAATCTACTTCTTCAGGTGCATTAAAGAGTGCAGTACAGAGTCATTTTTAATGGTACCTCCTTAAAAGAGCTTTGACCTGAACAGCAGGTGGCACCTGAATACCTATTATAAATAGATTGTCTTAAAGACATTTTCCCACACGAACACACACAGAAGCTAGCTGTGTATCCTTGGTTATAAGGAAACTCAGACATGTCTAATGGAATAGTGGTGGTATTTAATTTGTTCATGGAGTTTCCAGGAATAGTTTGCTCAGAGAGGATTTGCCCTTGCTTTCCCCCGAGACTGAGGCCCCTTCTATACGGTCCTTATAATCCTATATTTTCTTCTTATCCCAGATTATATGGCAGTGGAGGCTCATATGAAATCAGATAACCTGGGATCAGATCCAGTGTATAAGAAGCCTGAGAAAATGTGACTTGGCCAAGGTCACCTAGTATGTTTCAATGGCTGAGGGACCTTCTACACTTCCCTAAAACTGAGGAAGAAGTGGCTTAAAATAACTCACTTCCTCCTGGGTTTCAGTCCCAACTCCCAACCCAAACCCAGGTTTTCTTTTGAGGGATGACTGGATTCTATTCTGGGTCAATCAAAGGATGGCATCTATCCACCCTCTAGCCCCCTATTTCCCCCCGCCAAAAGAAAAAACTTATTGGAGGGGCCTGCCAGCAATGCAGATCCCTTTGCACAGTCCTCCCAACGATCTATTTCTGCATGTCAGGAGTACTCTGCAGAGGGTCCTGCACTGCCACGTGGGGAGAAATGGGGGGCTGCATCAAAGGGATTGAGTACCCTCACCAGAGGCGGTCCACCCGCCAGGCGAGGGAGGCATTTGCCTGTGGCGCCATCGTCCCGGGGGCACCCTTGAGCCCCCCAGGATGATGGCACCACCCCCCGCCTTCTTTGGCTTGGGGCCAGTCACTACCGGCCTTTCCGGCGCCACGCAGGCAGCATGGTGGCAAGGCCCAGGCCACGTTGGGAAGGACAACACCATGCGGCTCTGCCCACCATCGGTGTGGTGGGCAGGGCCAAGCCGTGCGGGCTGGATGGTGGCCGCGGGCCCAGTTCGCAGCAAGAAGGGCCAGGCTGCAGCAAGAAGATCCTTCCCGCTGCGGCCTGGCCCTTCTTGCTGTGATCTGGGCCATGCTGCGGCCGCCATCTTGCCTGCACGGCTTGGCCCCGCCCACCACGCCACACGGCTCTACCCACCATGTCGCACGATGTGGTGGGCGGAGCCACACAATATGGTGGGCGGAGCCACGTGACGTGAATTGGGGGGGCGCTAAAATTCTCTGCCTACTCCTTAAAATTGCCTATGGATGGCTCTGACCCTCACACTTCTTTGAGCTCCAGAAGCCCGAAGAACCAGGATGGCTGTAGGAATTGAACCCTGGGACTATGGAAGCAGTTCCAGTAGTCAATCCCCAGAGGCCCAGCAACTGTAAAGATCTGGACTTTATCTTACGGTCCAGATCCTTCCAGGTGTTTAGTTAACGCAAAGCAAACTGGGAAAACCCAGTTTCCTGTGCATTAATTCACTTTTACCTGAGGCTTAAAAGCATTCAAACAATGCTTGGTCCTGCATTTCGGACAGTCCAATATGGATACTATTATACCATGCTGGCTCAAAATTGGCTGCAGTTGGAATTTATTTTGTGCAAAGTTCGCACATGTGTTTTTGGCTCTGAAAGCAGCATTTCTTGCATAGAAAATAATATTTCTTTTTGAACTAAACATCATGTGCTGAAGGATTGTGGAAATTATCATACAGAAACATAACGCTTCCAAGCACTGAAATAATTATGAGATTTCCTGAATAGACAGCCTGGATGGTTTATACAAACAAAATCTGTGTGCGGTGCCTTGTGGAAGTTGTGCCTAGTGCCCTATATTCAATAAAGTGTCAATGCTAGAGTATTTCCTGAATCATCTCAAATGGCTTCTCTATTCTGACCTCACATACAGTCAGATGGTGGTCTTCTTTGTAACCCTTCCATGACTCTCTACATGGCAGCTAAGATAATCTTTCTAATTATTGGGAGAAACCTTTCCCCGAGTCACACCTGGGTTTGATGTTCTGTTTTGTCAGAAAATCCATTTTATGTGCTCTGTGAAACACAAGGTCAACTGAACATTTGGTCTTCATTTTACAGTTGAAAGAAATCTTCACACCTCTTGCTGGTTTTCTTTTTTATGAGCTCTTTGAAACCTACATTTTGACAACCAACCTTTACAAGCAAGTGGTAAAAATAGTACCAGTAGCTGTAGACTACACAGGGCCTTGGGGGCTTCAGAGAGCAGACAGCAGCATGTCTCTTCATCAACACATTGCTAATTACCCTTGGTTCATTCATTTCATGCAGGATATATCAGAGCGGACTGAGCAATTCTATTTGCTTTTTTACGTGACATCTTAGCTTATATAAACTGAGCAGCTCACTCCTTACCTATAAAACAAGGGAGAAAAATCATATCACCAAGGCACATTTTAAAGCATTCACATATAGTTTTTTAAAAATTAAATTTTGCTTCATATTCACCATGTATTCAAAATGCTGTGTAATATGTACCTACCTATACTCTATTTCCTGCCTTCCTCCTTGAAATAGAATTCAAGAAAATTTAAAATTATTTAAAATAAATTTAAATAAAATCATGTTTAGGTAAAAAAAATCAATCTACCTTATTTTTTTTTTCGTGTCAGGAGCAACCGGAGTTGCTTCTGGAGTGAGAGAATTGGCCTTCTGTAAGGACGTTGCCCAGGGGACGCCTGGATGTTTTGATGTTTTACCATCCTTGTGGGAGGCTTCTCTCATGTCCCCGCATGGAGCTGGAGCTGATAGAGGGAGCTCATCCGCGCTCTCCCTGGGTGGGATTCGAACCTGGCAGTCTTCAGGTCAGCAACCCAACCTTCAAGTTACAAGGCTTTTATCGCCTAGGCCACCAGAGGCTCCTATCTACCCTATTAAAAACACTGTTGAGAACTTTTTATTTACAAACAATCAATTCCTAAAAGTTATTAGACTGGAAAGGTCTATGGTTGGACTGGAAAGTTTCATATCAGCTCATGGAAAAACAGCTATGGGAAAATGGCCTTAGAAATGGAGATCCAAATATTGGGGGCCCTTCCAGATAGTTTCCTAATCCAGGACAAAGAAATGAAGCAAAAAATTGCCGTATTTTAAGGAAGGTCCAGACACAGAGCTCTTAGTAAATCACCTCTGGCATCCTGAAAGACTTGATTATAGCAGATATTTCAAAATGGACATGGAACATCAGCCAGAATTTTAATTTTAATTTTATTAACTCTAATAAGTGCTGATGGGAATAAATAAATAAATAAATAAATAAATAAAGCAAGCACATTATAGAGCCACAGTCATAGAATCATAGAATTTGAAGAAGGCCTCATGGGCAATCAAAGCCTATCCCCTACTCAAGTTAGGATCTCCAGCTAAAGCATCCCCAACAGTTAGTTACCCAGTGTTTTTTGAAAGATATCCAGAGAAGCAACCATCATCTGTCTAGGCCATTAATTCCACTGACTAGCTGTAATTACTGCCAAGAAGTTCCTTCTATTGTTCAATCAAAATCTACCCTGGGTTGTTGTATGTCTTTCGGGCTGTCTACCCTCTTGTAACTTAAAACCATTAGACTATGCCCTACCTTCTGGGGCTGTAGCTAACAGTCCTGTCATTTACTCTCTGTGATGCTCTTTGAAGTGAAGAGTGAAACCCCCCAGTCTTCTCTTTACCAAGATGAACATGGCTATTCAACCCCTCCTCATATGCCTTGCTCTACAGCATCCTTATTGCCTCTTGCAGAATCTGCTGCAAGTTGTCTATGGGTGCTTCCAAACAGCATCTCAACCCAGATCAAAAAAGTGGGGCAAAAAATCATAGGATCTGACAGCAAGTCCAAACATTCCGCCAACATCCTGCCACCTTTGTTTGTAGTTGACTTTAGAAATCCACAAGATGGACGGGGGACATCCGGTGTAAGTTTACTTTTAATTTTTTAAATTGATGCTCTGAAATGTGCTGGACCTCATATGTACTGCTTCGTATATCTAAATGTGCACAGAAGCAGATTTCTTATTATCTCTCCTCACCCTCCTGTAAATTCAAGCTCTGTTTAATCTCATAAACATTAGAACAGGGGTCCCCAAACTTTTAAAACAGGGGGCCAGTTCACAATCCTTCAGACCGTTGGAGGGCCGGACTATAGTTGGCCACCAAGCAATAATAAATAATAATAATAATAATAATAATAATAATAATAATAATAATAATAATAACAAAACAACAACAACAATAATATCAAAGAAGGTTGGAAGAGGCCCTTTGGGCCATTGAGTCCAACCCCCATCTGCCTTTGTGCACCGAAAGCACAAGCAAAGCATCCCTGACAGATGGCCACCCAGCATCAATGTTAATAATAATAATAATAGTAATAGTAAAGAGGGTTGGAAAAGACCCCTTGGGCCATTGAGTCCAACCCCCTTCTGCCTCTGTGCACCAAAAGCACAAGCAAAGCATCCCTAACAGATGGCCACCCAGCCTCAATGTTAATAATAATAATAATAGTAATAGTAAAGAGGGTTGGAAAAGACCCCTTGGGCCATTGAGTCCAACCCCCTTCTGCCTCTGTGCACCAAAAGCACAAGCAAAGCATCCCTAACAGATGGCCACCCAGCCTCAATGTTAATAATAATAATAATAATAATAATAATAATAATAATAATAATAATAATAATAATAAGGGTTGTAAGAGAAGAAGAGACCCCTTGGGTCATTTAGCCCAACTCGCTTCTGCCCTTGTGCCGTGGGGGCCGGATAAATAGCTTCGATGGGCCGCATCCGGCCCCCGGGCCTTAGTTTGGGGACCCCTGCATTAGAACAAAGGAATGGTTGCAAAGCTCTCGTAATTGCTTTCCAATTGTGCTTCCATTTTGTCCATGTTTGTCCATGGCTCCATTTGTTTACAGCCTTCATGTTTTGGGATTTTAACACATGCACATGTGCTGAAGCAGTCCACACCAGTGTATAGAGACGGTCATGTATTTGTCTTGACTGTGGGGATATACAGTCATGCAAATATCAAATTTTAAGTGAAAGGGTTTTAAGCATACCTTTTAACATGTGTTTTTCAGCTGTTGATGCGAATCAGCCACATATTCCTTAAACATCATTTAACCACCCTCACTTCTCTTTTATATCAGATTCTTCTGCATTTTCAGGGCTGTGTAGAAGGGCCCTATATTCTTCTTAAATCTGATCTAATTCTACCTTCATGACCGTATTTATTTTTATTATTTATTTATTTCCAGAATTTATATCCCGCCCTTCTCACCCGGGGGGACTCAGGGCGGCTTACACAGTTGGCAATATTTAATGCCAAGAACATAATAATAAAACAAAAACAGTACATATAATCAATTAAAACTATAAAAATACATCATTAAAATACATTATAAAAATTAAAACATATATAAATTAGATCCATTTGTCTAAAAACCTCATGCTTCAGCCTTCATTCGGACCATGTCAACGTTATCATATTACTCGTTAAAAGCTTGTGCACACAGCCATGTTTTCACAGCCTTTCTGAAACCCAGAAGAGTTGGGGCTTGTCGGATATTTGTGGGGAGGGTGTTCCACAGCCGGGGAGCCACCACCAAGAAGGCCCTGTCCCTCGTTCCCACCAGCCGCGCCTGCGAGGCAGGTGGGACCGAGAGCAGGGCCTCTCCAGATGATCTTAGGGATCTAGCTGGCTCATATGAGGAGATACGTTCGGATAAGTAAATTGGGCCAGAACTGTATTTCCCCCTATGAACCTGCACGATCTCTTCGCTCATCGGGGGAGGCCCTCCTCTCGCTCCCACCATCCTTGCAGTCGTGGTTGGTGGGGACGAGGGAGAGGGCCTTCTCTGTCATGGCCCCCCAGCTCTGGAACTCACTCCCAAGGGAGATCAAACAGGCCCCCACCCTCCTCTCCTTTTGGAAGAACCTGAAAACATGGCTCTTCCAGCAGGCCTTCGATAACTGATCTAGTAAATCTGACCTGTTGCATTTCCAATAGTAGTCTCGTATTTATGGCTCTTCCAGCACCTTGAAGGCGAAAACAATTTGGATAATCCACCCCTTCCTGATGATTTGACAAACTAGCACTTTTGACCCAGGTTTCTCCAGGTTTTATCCAAGATTTTATCTTTTGTCCCTGTATGTGATTTGATGACTTGTTTTTATTGTTATTTGATCTGTTTTTTCGCTTTGTTTTATTGTTGTTGACTGGGCTTGGCCCATGTAAGCCGCCCCAAGTCCCTTCGGGGAGATGGGGCGGGGGTATAAAAATAAAGTTGTTGTTGTTGTTGTTGTTGTTGTTGTTATTATTATTATTATTATTATTATTATTATTATTATTATTATTATCATCTCCAGGACTAAATGTAGTACTCCATCCACAGAAGAAGGCAAAGGCAAACTCTACCCCTAAAGAAATTTTACTGAGAAAATCCTATGGTTGATCCACTTTAAGACAAAAATGACTTGAAGGCACACAGCAACAAAGTACATGAAAATATACTCTGCGTAAATCATACCAAAAGCTTAATTCTTTGCATTCAATTTAATGTCAACTTTTTAAACCCAAGCATACCAAATTCTACTCTGTTGGATAAGCAATTTCTTTTTCTAACAGACCACTGAGATGTCATTAATTTTCCATTCTCTTCAATCTCCATGGCGAAAGCTGTCTGTGGAGAGGTTTTTTTTATTATGCCTTGTCTGGTAATTTGTCATGACAATTTTTCAAATCTCTCCCCTCACCCCCAGTGGCCCTCTCTTAGCAGACTGAAAATGTCTTATTTACTTCAATTAGTATTGCCACTGAGATGCTGCATTTTTGGTACATAATGAATTGTTAATTGCCCCCTAATGTCTAGACAGACACCTGTTGTTGTTGATATTAATAAAGTCCAGACCATGTTGCAGATGTGATCGCTGGTATTAAATCAAATAAAAGCAATGCCTTTGGATTTTTAATATACCTCTGCTCTGCTCCATCAAACATTATTTCTGATTTTCAGTTTAATTTCAATCTAATTTTATTCATGCATTAGTGAGGAGATTAATAGATAGCTTGTTATGGATATTTCTTATCTTTTGCAGCATTAGACTTATATTTATGTATATATCTCATGGTTACTGCTGAGTGTCCAGAAATCCTTCATAAAGCCGGTGAATTAAACCACCTTCGCTGACAACCTTTTAAGCTTAACTACTGAACTCTTTATAACCTATTTAATAAAGATAGATGATAGGAAAAGCAATAAAGAATATTTAAATGTGTGTATTAAGCATCTACCTTGTCTAGTCTCTTATCATTTGGAGGTATTTGTTTTCTGCATGTCTTATGTCTTTCTAATAATGCCTTTAATATCTCTGCATAGCCAGGTCAGAAGCCCACAGCAGAAAAGCAAGGCATTCCCCACAGCTGATTTCACTAGGTCTCCCACACACATTCTGTGCCTGGGATCAGGCGATAATTAGTAAAATTAATTAACCTTAGGAAGCCAAGCCACGTGACCTTTTGCTTTAATACACAGACAGGTTGCCATGGTAGCCTAAATAAGAGCATCACTCAGGCTGTTAAGACTCCTATTTTCCTTTCATAATGAACAGCAACAGGGTGTAAAGCTATAGACAAATCCAATCTAGAGAGATCTTTGGACAGGACAGGGTAGTCAACTAGTAACCCACAAATGAAACAACACAGGAAACCATAAAGATCAATGCATTCTTTGACAGGATTGTATAATCTTTTTTATGTTTTGCAAATGTAAGATTATTCTAGACTCAAGTGTTATTTTATTACACAATGATCTATGTAGATTTCCATACAACCCTACCCCAAGTGGGAAATGGAGGATAAGAGGATTTTAAAATATGATTCAGATAAAATTTAGGAACAGGTTGAGCTGAATTTTATCAACACGCATGATTCTAGTTTCTTTTTAATGTAGAGAATAAAGGGCCCGGCTCGTGAGCAGCCAGCTGCAGCCAGCTGCAACAAATCACTCTGACCAAGAGGTCATGAGTTCGAGGCCAGCTCAGAGCCTGTGTTTGTCTCTGTCTTTGTTCTATGTTGAGGCATTGAATGTTTGCCTTATATGTGTAATGTGATGTGATCCGCCCTAAGTCACCTTCGGGGTGAGAAGGGCAGAATATAAATACTGTAAAGAAAGAAAGAGAGAAAGAAAGAAAGAAAGAAAGAAAGAAAGAAAGAAAGAAAGAAAGAAAGAAAGAAAGAAGATAGAAAGGAAGTGATTGAAGAAATTGAGGTTTAATCTGGACAATATAAACATATTATTGGTCAATAGGAAAACTAACCTAGAATTAAGGTTGCAGTCTGTTCTGGATGGAGTTTATTTATTCATTACATTTATTTCATTATTTGGGAGTTCCAAAATCTGGGAGCAAGCGCTAAAAAAGCCCTGTGCCATGTTCCAACCAAGTGCGCTTGAGCAGGTGGTGGGACAGAGAGAAGGCCCTCCTCAGTAGATCATACCCCCTCCGCAGTAGAACGTAAATGTCTCCCAGGTTCATAAAAAGAGATATGGTCCTTCAAATAACCTGAACCTAAGCCATATAGTGTTCTATAGGTCAAAACTTGCACTTCGAATTGTGTCCGGAAACGGGTTGACAGTCAGTGAACCTGTTTCTCCCTTTAGCCAACAGTCCAGCTGCTTCTCTTTGGTCCAACTGAAATTTCTGAGCACTTATCAAAAGTAGCACACATTACAGTAGCCCAACTGGTATGTAACCAAGGCATATACAATAGAGTCTCACTTATCCAAGCCTTGCTTATTCAAGCTTCTGGATTATCCAAGCCATTTTTGTAGTCAATGTTTTTAATATATCGTGATATTTTGGTGCTAAATTCATAAATATAGTAATTACAACATAACATTACTGCATATTGAATTACTTTTTCTGTCAAATTTGTTGTATAACATGATGTTTTGGTGCTTAATTTGAAAAATCATAACCTAATTTGGATTTTCCTTAATCCCTCCTTATTATCCAAGATATTCGCCTATCCAAGCTTCTGCCGGCCCGTTTAGTTTGGATAAGTGAGACTCTACTGTACCATGTTGCTCTCTCTTTGAAATATCAGATTCATAGCTTAGGGGTTGTGCTGCTCCTGGAAAGCACCACGGGACCATCGTGGTGCTTTCCAGCGTGGTGGCTCCCCGGCTGTGGAACACCCTCCCCACAAATATCCGACAAGCCCCAACTCTTCTGGGTTTCAGAAAGGCTGTGAAAACATGGCTGTGTGCACAAGCTTTTAACGAGTAATATGATAACGTCGACATGGTCCAATTGAAGGCTGAAGCATGAGGTTTTTAGACAAATGGATCTAATTTACATATGTTTTAATTTTTATAATGTATTTTAATGATGTATTTTTATAGTTTTAATTGATTATATGTACTGTTTTTGTTTTATTATTATGTTCTTGGCATTTAATGTTGCCAACTGTTGTAAGCCGCCCTGAGTCCCCCCGGGTGAGAAGGGTGGGGTATAAATTCTGGAAATAAATAAATAAATAAATAAACTTCAACCTCCATGTTGCTGCCAGCTCTTTCAGATGGCCACAGAGTTTTTGTTGATTTCCTGGCTGTTGTGAGCACGTCTGCTGATGTCAGAATGGGTCACATGTATTACAAGAAAAAAAAGATGGGGGCTTTGTGGACAGGAGCAGCACCACCATGAGATTACTTATCCCTTTGTTCCTTTTTTGTATGTTATAATACCTCATGAAGTTGGTGGATACATATAATGGTGCTTTTGTAGCAGCTCCTCGACTGCAAAGTTCCCTACTGATGGAAGTTAGACTGGCCCACCTTTTTAAGCTTTTTAAGCCTCCGATGGCCTAGGGGATAAAAGCCTTATAACTTGAAGGTTGGGTTGCTGACCTGAAGGCTGCCAAGTTCGAATCCCATCCGGGGAGAGCGCAGATGAGCTCCCTCTATCAGCTCCAGCTCCATGCGGGGACATGAGAGAAGCCTCCCACAAGGATGGTAAAACATCAAAACATCCGGGTGTCCCCTGGGCAATGTCCTTGCAGACAGCCAATTCTCTCACTCCAGAAGCAACTCCGGTTGCTCCTGACATGAAAAAAAAGAGCTTATGTCAAGCACATGACATTCCGCATGGTATTCAGTGTTTGAAATCGCTGTCAACGATTTCAAAACTGGATTCACGGATTATTTTAGACTTCTTTTAGGAGTATTTAAAGAGTATATCTTAATGTGTTATAAAAAGGGTTTATTTGTAGGCTGGGAGTGATACAGAAATATTATAAGTAAGTAGGCAAACAAGCAAACAAATACAATGCACCTGGTCCTCTACCACATTTATGCTCTATCAAACCCAAAGCAATTCTCTGACCTGTCCTCAAACTCATGTACATCACTCACCTCCGATGTTAGACCTGAACCCCACATATTGTTTATATGATAAACACATCCATCAACAGTGCAACTACCACTTTCCTACTGGAGCCTCTAGTAGCCTAAGGGATAAAAGCCTTGTGACTTGAAGGTTGGGTTGCTGCCCTGAAGACTGCCAGGTTCGAATCCCACCTGTGGAGAGCGCAGATGAGCTCCCTCTATCAGCTCCAGCTCCATGCGGGGACATGAGAGAAGCCTCCCACAAGGATGGTAAAACATCAAAACATCCGGGCGTCCCCTGGGCAATGTCCTTGCAGATGGCCAATTCTCTCACTCCAGAAGCAACTCCGGTTGCTGCTGACATGGAAAAAAAACCTTTCCTACTGCTGAAATGTAGTATGCACAATTAACAAAGATGATGAAATTATTCAAAAGATTTTAAAATGGCACATTGGCACACCTCTCCCTTGAAATAGTGTTCAGACCCCTCAAGTTCTGAGGATGCCTGCCATAGATGTGGGCAAAACGTCATGAGAAAATGATCCTAGAACATGGCCATACAGCCTGGAAGACTCACAACAACCCAGTGATTCTGGCCATGAAAGTGTTCGACAACGCAGTGATCAGCACGTTTAACCCACCATAATGGAAATATTTTCAATATTATTCAGTAGAGGCTTTAGCCTTATAATAGTTTGTGAATTGGCACCTTAAGTAAGGTGCAATAATGTCTTTAAATGTTACTCGAACAGCTGAAATCTCTTAGTAGTTTACTTCACATATTTATCTCCTAATGGATACCAGCTGTGCAGCACAGAATGAGCTGATTTCTAGTAGAAATAGTACGAACATCTGGAGATTTAGGGCAAAACTACAAATTTTGGGGAGGGCAAACACACTTTTGAATAGAATAAGGACCCGCCTCATAGCAATGTGTTTTAAAATTTTCAGTGAAGTAAGTTTTAGCAATGTTGAAAGCTTCAGGCGTATGATACGGAATGTCTTTGAATCATTCTTTATAGGCTAACCTCAAATTCCCAGAGCTTCTAGACATGTTCAAAGGAAAATCCTTCTCTCCAGATTTTCAGTCCACTCCAAAAACATATCCTGTCTGTTTCTATTGATTTCTTAAACTATATTTGCCCACCCCATTGACCTCAGCCCTAGGCTACAGTTAGGATATAAATGCAAGGCAGCAGTAAAGCAAAGTAGTAATAGTAGCAATAGTAGCAGTCATTTAATGAGGAACAAATGTGTCTATTAAATTGGTGATGGGAGCCAGCTATTTCATAAAATGGCCTCTTTTCTTCTCATTTCAATAATCTCAAAGAAGGGTGGTATATTTTGAAACTGTATAGATTTTATTCAGGTAAAACACACTTTACCATGTCCCTTCTCGTAAGAGGCATTTCGGCTGTGAAAAAAAACCTTAGCCATAGGTTTTTAATAAAAATGGTACCCAGGCAATAGATAAAAGAAATCTGCCAACATGTTGATAACATCACTGTCAGAAACAGCTTATTCCTCAGAGTCCAATTTTGGAACAACCTTCTCTTGTGCTGGTTGTTTTACTTTAATGCATCACCTACTTTTTGAAATGACAATCTCGCTGCATTTATTCCAGTCTTTGCTGCCTCTCTTTACAGTTTGCATAGCAAAGTGGAAAAAAAAATGAAAGCTGCTGAAAGCAAAATCCATGCTTTGCGGAATCGGTTAGCTAGGGAGGTGTTACTGTAGTCAAAATATTTATGTGAACAACAGGAGAAATGTACTAATGACTGTAACATAGCTGAATGGTTAATAACATAATATCCAATTTGTATTAAATCACCCATTGCAAAACTGTTTTTTTTTTAAATCCTCAACTGAATACAGATGTACTGGGGCCATATTTTCTTTCAGATCCCTCATTAAAACCAACCTTTTCGATGTATCCGGTGGCTTAACTCCTTCCTCTTCACTCTTAGATGAAACAAAATATCTGTGCATGTAGCTGTGTTTCCTCATATCAATTACTTAATATTCTACTATTTCCCCTTTCTTCATTGTGCCTCACATAGGAAAAATTCTGGGCCAAATTACACATGACCTTAAATGCATGGTTCAACATCAAAGGAAAAGGAAAAGGAGTTCAGACTTGACTGGAAGAGGAAAGTTACTATTTGCAACATGAGATAAATGTCTACATTATCCAAAAGACTTTTTCTCCGCTGAGGAGGTGTTATTTCAGTCCCATCACGATCACAGACTAATTTGGAGAGGACATGAGAAAGAGACTTCTCAGCAGTGACTCCCACATTTCTGCTGGCCCCTTCTGTTCTCCTTTGGCCAGAAAGGAAAGGCCTTTATGTTCAAACAGACTTTTAATGGGTAATTACTTTCAGGGAGCCTTCTTATGGAAGGGGGACATGATTTATGTTCAGCTTTTGTATGCTTTTTAATTATTTTACAACAGTGGTTCCCAAACTATTTGGCCTACTGCCCCCTTTCCAGAAAAAATATTGCTCAATGCCCCCTGGAAAGGGGGCATGGTTTAGAGGGGTGGGTGTGGCTCCTGCTGAAGAGGGCGGGCTGTGTATCTCCCCAGTCCAAGATGCAGGGCTGGGAGGGGGAGGTGGGCGGGACCACCAATGGATGGCCAGGACTGGGATGGGCGGAGTTACGAGCTCTGAGACAGGGCTGAGCTTCTATCCCTGTCCTGCGGCACCTGCCAGGACACAGGGGGTGGGGCTAGAGGAGGGGAGGGGCCTCTTCCTAAGTGCCTGATGGGGCTGAACCTCTATACCCCACCCCGTGTTCTAACAAGCACCTCAGGGGAGGTATACAGGGGCTCCTGGGAAGACGCTCCGCCCCCACCCCAGCCCCACCCTTTTGTCCAAAAAGGCTTCTCATGAGAGGTATAGAGGCTCAGCCCTGTTTCGGGCTCTTGGAAGGAGGCCCCACCCCCTTCCCTAGCTCCTCCCTCTGTGTCCCAACAAGCACCTCAGGAGAGGTATAGATTCTCAGCCCTGTCTCGGGCTCTTGGGAAGAAGCCATGCCCCCTCCTCTAGCTCCGCCCCCTGTGTGTCCTATCAGGAGCCTCAGGTGCTCAGCCCTGTTTCCGGCACTTGGGAAGAGGCCCCACCCCTCCCCTGGCACCGCCCCGTCTCCTAATAGGTCCCCCTCAATGGATTGTCACCTTGATGTGGTGAGGGGGCTTGCGTGTTCCAATGAACCTGAGGGCACAACCACGGGAGTCACACACTCCCAGGAGTGGCCACAGGGGAGGTTCCAGATCAAGCACAATCCGAAGACCCAAAGACCTCAACGGCGGAGCAGGCGGAGGATAACATGGTACATGTTACAATGGCTGTGAAGGCAGAAGAAGGCTGCAACAGACTGAGAAGCCACTCTCATTGTTTAATCACACCACTGCTGAGACCTCAATCTGTGAAGACTGTGTGTTGACCGGCCGTGCACCGACCTCCACACATTAAAAAAAATCACGCACAGGCATCTTCCAAGAAATGGAGGACCATCATCCTCGAACTACGAGGGATTGCCTAACTTAATAGGTGCCATCACGGCCCCCCTGGATCACTCCAGCGCCCACCGGGGGCGGTAGCTCCCACTTTGGGAATCACTGCTTTACAATGTTAATAATGTATCACTTTAATGTGATGTTTTTTATTGTGTTTGAAGTTGTCTTGTTCTTAGCTGATTCGCTTTTTGAGCCACTTTGTGTGTTCCACTCCAGAAGAAAGTCAGCATATAAATTAAATGAATAAAATAAATAATTATAATTTCATAATATAGATTTAAATTAAGCTCCAGAGCATTTCATTTCCAGAACATTGGGCCCAAACATTCACTATGAACCCCTCTATATGGGCCAAAGTGTGGAATAAATAGACTCAATGGCATTCACATGATGCACAGTGTCATGTGCCTCAATGTGGGAGAAAGTCGCTAAATCTCATGTTTTTCAAAAATTCCAGGATGTTCCAGATCCACCCATAAGTGATGAAGCTCACCCACATTTTGTGGTGATGTGAATAGTTGGGTTGCTTCCTCTGTGCTTCCTATATGCTTTGTATACTGGAGTACCGTATCGTGAGAGGATGACTCTCATGCTGCAGAAGCTCCACTGATTGCTGGCCCTCTTTCGGGCTAAATACAAAGTGCTGGTTGTTACCTATAAAGCCCTAAATGGTTCAGGTCCAGGCTATTTGTTTAATCACATCTCGCTATACAGACCATCCTGTGCACTGCGGTCAGTAGAGGAGGCCCTCATCTCAGTCCCACCCCCATCACAAGCTCAGTTGGTGGGAACGAGAGAGGGTGCCTCCTCTATGATTGCTCCCTGTCTCTGGAACTCCCTCCTTAAAGAAATAAAAATGGCCCCCACCATCCTCTCCTTTAAGAAACTTCTGAAAATGCACTCATGTAGTTTAGCATATGGAGAGGAGGAGGACTAGGACACTTTAACCCATTGGAACAATGGCTAACCGATTTGTATTTTATGTTTGCTATGATACATCTTAAATGAATTAGCCATTTTAAAGCCATTTTAATGTCATTGTATCTTAATTGTTTTTAGGGAATATGTTGTAATGTTTTACTTATGTTTTAGCTTACTATGTCTTATTAGATTGTTTTTGATTATTTTCATCTCGATGCTTAATTTTTTGTTGTAAGTTTACTGTTGTTACTGTGCATGTTTGTACTCATTTGAGGCCTTTTAGTTTTGTGTCTGTAAACCGCCCTGAGTCGCTTTGGGGACAGAGGGCAATCTAGAAATAAAGAAGATGATGATGATGATGATGATGATGATGATGATGATGATGATGATAATGATTATCATTATTATTACAGTAGAGTCTCACTTATCCAAGCTAAACGGGCCGGCAAAAGCTTGGATAAGCAAATATCTTGGATAATAAGGAGGGATTAAGGAAAAGCCTATTAAACATCAAATTATGTTATGATTTTACATATTAAGCACCAAAACATCATGTTATACAACAAATTTGACAGAAAAAGTAGTTCAATATGCAGTAATGGGATGTTGTAATTACTGTATTTACGAATTTAGCACCAAAATATCATGATATATTGAAAACATTGACTACAAAAATGCCTTGGATAATCCAGAACCTTGGATAAGTGAGTCTTGGATAAGTGAGACTCTACTGTATATGGAAGTGGCCATGGTTGTTTAAACGTCTATCCCACTTTCCCCAGGCCTGAGTAACCTTGGGGTAGAGGGATTACATTTACCTTTCCCCTGTTGTTCTGGGCTTAGCAGTAACTACTAGGCATGAAACAGGCAGTAGTTGTTGCTTGCCACATATAGTGTTTTGTGGACACCCCATTCTGAAGTTGGTTGATAAACTGAATTATTGTGTTTTTATAGAATTGCCCTTAGACTCTCCAGAAATGTTACTTGAATGATCTCTATGTGTTTATGGTACAGCTCTTCCTCAAGCATGGTATATTCCATCCCATGACTGAGATAGATGGGACATTTCCAGCATATACTTGCTAATAGCCATAATTATATGGATAATATTATATATTGCTTGACCCAGAGGTAATCTGTGATCTCAGGGGCAGAGATAGCCTGAAAAGGTGGTGTGAGAGGCATGCACTTTACTGGAATCATAAACTCCTGGTAGATTGACCTTAAATGTTAAGGTCTTATGAGTAAGCAAAATTCTGTTGGTTGATCTTTATTAATCAGTTTATTGTGGAGATTGATGGTTTTTGATTTATTGACTGTATTTAAATCTTGTGTGGCAGGGAATGCTGACTCAAAGAATAATGCTCGAGGTAGTTTCTACAAAGCCTCTGTATGTTGCAACAAACAAAAACCCAGTCTGTTGTGATGTTCAAATTTAAACATTGCTGTACTTAAAATGAATAAATTACTTGATAAATAATGAAAAAGGAATCCAAATTCATTATTTTCAATGTCATTTATTTCATAGTTTGCATACATGTCAAATTGTGTTATATACTAAGGATCTCAGGAGTCCCGGTGGCAAAGTGCGTTAAAGCACTGAGCTGCAGACCGAAAGGTCCCAGGTTCAAACCCCAGGAGTGGCGTGAGCGGCCACTGTTAGCTCCAGCTCCTGCCAACCTAGCAGTTCGAAAACATGCCAATGTGAGTAGATCAATAGGTACCACTCCGGCGGGAAGGTAACGGTGCTCCATGCAGTCATGTCGGCCACATGACCATGGAGGTGTCGACGGACAGTGCCGGCTCTTTGTCTTAGAAATGGAGATGAGCACCACACCCGAGTCAGACATGACTGGACTTAACGTCAGGGGAAAACCTTTACCTTCACCTTACTAGGGATCTCATCAGATTTGCTGTCAGAATCTCCATGGATCGTGGTGAATCCAGCGGTGCCCAGTGTGACCGGGAGGGCGGGGGCAGAGAACCCATCACCCCATGTCCTACATCACCCGACTTATGTCTAATCCCATCCCATGGAAGGAAGCATCTACTGCCCAGCTTCCTCACATTATTGCTAATGCTTCCCATGTTGCTGCCACGATGGGACACACTGGTTCCTCTTCTTTTGCACCACAGAGCCCCACCAGAAGTAGTTCTAAGACATGGGATGGGAGTCAATGGGCTCAGTGGAGCAAATAGAGAGGAATCAGCATAGGCTGCCACTTTTAATCAATGTGATGAAGTCATATGATTGGTACATTTTACCCCTCTGTAATAGTAGAGATTGATTTTTAGACTCTTTCCTCTTGGAGAATGACAGACTTTTTATATGTGTTTGTTACAGTCTTTCCTGGGACAGTACCTTCTACATATATTGTACTATGATTCCTATTATCCCCAAGAGCTTGGCTGTGATTGATGGAAGTTATTGTCATTTCCAGGCTGGGAGATGCTGGTCTGTTAGTTCAGCTTTATAACTGGCTTTCCATCAAAGAATTTTTTACATTCCAAATTCTACTACATAGTTTTATGTCCTCTACACCACTGGTATGCAATGAATTTATGCAATGAGTTTTATTGTAGTCTCCAGGGACTCCTTGCCTACTGCTTTCCAATTCTGCTTTTTTGTAATTATGAGAAATACTGTCTATTCATACTGTAAAAGGAGACTATTTTCCTTTATTGTATTTTCTACCCTAGTTTGCAGAAAGACCAACTGTCCATGGAAAATACATTCTATCAGACCATTCAAGGGAGCATCAAAAAGAAGGAATTTCCCATCTTTATTTTCTTGACATTAAGAGGTATGATTTCTTTTCAAAAATACAACTAACTTTGAGAATCTTAGAAGGGATCAAATTCCCAATGAAAATTGGTGTTATGCTGACCATGGAGAATCAGCAGTTTTTGCTGCTAGAGGGGGTCTTGTTTTTTTATTAAGGATGCCCAAGAATTTTGCTCAGTTTATTATGACTCAATAAGATGGCAAAATGGCATGTATTATCATTCATTTATTGTATCGATGACAGCCAATTGTCAATTACTATTTCCAGCATAATACGAGGGTTATTCAGACAGTACATTACGTATTGGAATTAAAAATGAACAAAGTATAGGAGAAAACATTTACCAATGCAGTTGAAAGCCACACCCAAATACCACATCTCACATAGTCACCATTCAAATCTAGGCACTTATCATAGCGATAAATGAGCTTAGAAACTCCTTCCTCACTAAATTCTGCCGCCTCCATTGTCAACCCTTCCCCCTTCCCGCAGTTGCGCAGTATCGGCAAAATGCTGCATTGCCAGCCACGCCCCCATTGTTCGAAACAAGTGGTTGACAACTGCATATGGTAAATGTTTTCTTCTATACTTTGTTCATTTTTATTTCCAAAACGTAATGTACTTTCTGGATAGCCCTCATACAATCAATAAGACAATAACTAAAGCAATGATACAGCTGATTAAAACATAATGTTTGCAATAACATCCAACACCTATACTTCCAAAATCCATACACATAACAAGGTAGAAAAGATGAAAGATTTAAATGATATGAACAAGGGATGAAGAAAATGAAGTGAGAACAGCCTGTTTTCCAATATTTTATGGTTGCAAACCAAGTTACGTGGGACCAAGCAAAACCAATATGTGGTCAAGATGGCAAATATTAGTGACGAAAAATGTGCACAATAGGAGAGCCTATTAGAAAGAATATAATTTCACTTTTCCTATCCTTTCTGCCAGATTGAGTGCAAATGACTTTTGCATTTCGAACTCAGGTTTGCAGCAATGTACATTTTTTAAAGAACAAAGTGGTGGAATGGAAGGAAGAGAAAATGGGACATTTTAAAGCAATTGGAAAATTGGGACAATAGAGAATAACCAGGCCCAAACCTGGCAAACTGGAACAGTTTGAGGTTATAGAACAAAATCAATCACTTTAGCAGAAGTTCCAGTTCTTGAAAATCAGTTTTGAATTATTGACTGTTTAACTTGCATTATCATACTGATCAGAAATACAATCTTAGTTTTCTAGCCATTCCTTATTTCTAGGACACTTTAACCCAGTGATTCCCAAAGTGGGTGCTACCGCCCCCTGGTGGGTGCTGCAGTAATCCAGGGGAGCGGTGATGCCCACAGGTACATATATCTTTCTTTTTAATTGCTATTAAAAAAATTTTTTTCCAGGGCAATGAGTAATATTTTTTTCTGGAAAGGGGGTGGTAGGCCAAATAAATTTGGGAACCACTGCAGTTTAACCCACTGGAACGCTGGCTAACCCACTTGTATTATATGGCTGCTTCGAAACAGCTTAAATGAAGACCAGTGTTAGCCATTTTAAAGCCGTTTTAATGTAATTGTATCTTAATTGTTTTAGGGTATATGTTGTAATGTTTTACTTATGTTTTAGTTTACTATGTCCTACTGGATTGTTTTGGAGCCCTTGGTGGCACAATGGGTCAATCCGTTTTGCCAGCAGGACTGCTGACCCACAGGTCTGTGGTTCAAATCCGGGGAGAGCGGGTGAGCTTCCTCTGTCAATGGGGACATGAGAGAATCCTCCCACAGGATGGTAAAACATCAAACATCCGGGTGTCCCCTGGGCAACATCCTTGCAGACAGCCCATTCTCTCACACCAGAAGTGACCTGCAGTTTCTCAAGTTGTTCCTGACATGAAAAAATGTGTTGTTTTTGATTATTTTCATGTTGATGCTTAATTCTTTTGTTGTAAGTTTAGTTTTGTTACTGTGCATTATCTTGTATTGTTTTGATGTGTTTGTACTCATTTGGGGCAATGAATTCTCCCTTTTTGTTTTGTGTCTGTAAACCACCCGAGTCCCTTCAGGGACAGAGGGTGGTCTAGAAATAAATTATTATTATTATTATTATTATTATTATTATTATTATTATTATTATTATTTTATTATGACACAGCAAACAAGATAGATATGCTGGATTTTGTATCACAAAATCACAAGTCGAACACTTCTCAAGTGTCTAGGACTGTGTGATGTATTTTCGGATGATGCATGCAGATCCCAGTAGGGTGGCCTTTTGCAGTTGACAGATCGTAATTTTGTCAATGTCTATTGTTTCCAAATGCTGGCTGAGATCTTTTGGCATGGCACCCAGTGTGCCCATCACCACCGGGACCACCTGTACTGGTTTCTGCCAGAGTCTTTGAAGTTCTATCTTGAGGTCCTGATAGCGGCTGAGTTTTCCCTGTTGTTTTTCATCAATGAAACTGTCACCTGGGATGGCAACATCAATGATCCAAATCTTTTTCTTCTCCACAACTGTGATGTCTGGTGTGTTGCATTCCAGAACTTTGTCAGTCTGGATTCAGAAGTCCCACTCGGGTGGTTTGTGTCTGTAAACCACCCGAGTCCCTTCAGGGACAGAGCGTGGTCTAGAAATAAATTATTATTATTATTATTATTATTATTATTATTATTATTATTATTATTATTATTATATGAAAGTGGCCATGGTTGTTTAAAAATCTATTCCACTTTCCCCAGGTTTGAATAACCTTATTATTCTAAGAGCTGCATCATAAGAAAGTGCAACATAATCCTCTACACTGGGGCAGGCAAAGTGATACCATGGGCACAGCGTGAAATCCTTGAGGATGTTGTTGTGGGCCTCAAAGGATTCACAATTGACTCAGAGACCTGCCCACTTCTGTTCTCCATGTTGGAGATAGCTATATTCACAGAATATGTACAGAACAGATAATTGAGACCCCATTTACACTGCCATAAAATGCAGTTTCAGAATGCAGTTGGGTTGCATTCTGAAACTGCATTATATGGCAGTATAGATGGGGCCTAAAACATGTGCTCTGAACATTTTTAAGAACTTGCCTAAGTTTTATACTTTTCATGTAAACGGATAGAATGGAAGCCATTTCTTTTAAACAATTAAATGTGGGAAAAATCAAAATTGCCAGATTTGTCCATGTATAGTTTCTAATTCATACCATCTGGACCGTGTTCAATTCCTAAATTTCTGACTTTGTTAAAAGTGTTGTTAGACATACACAGTGTCTTGTGAGATTTTTTTTACTTTTGCTGTTTTCAGGCATTTCAAAAGCTATCTCTCTTTTTCTCAGTGTATGTGCCTGTGTGTTTAAATCTTTGCATTATTTTTTCCCTGCTGCAGGTTTTATTTTTGGATCTATTATCTTCTGCTGATGGTTCTATCTTGCTTTATCTGACCTGTTTTATTGCTATTGTTTTATGGGTCACTTATATTTTATGTTTTAATCTCTGCATTGCCCAGAGAACTTTGGTTATTGGATGGTTTAAAATTGTAATAAATCAGACAATAAAATTTGGGGCATAAGCAGTGCACTAAAAATAAACCATCACCTTAGCTGCTGTTCTGGGAAGATGCTCTTGGATAAAAACGACTATGGACTTTGTGGAAAGCCATGGAAATTATAATGCATTATTTCCAGTCAGTAATTTCATTTTGCTTTTGCTTTTTTTATTATTCAGTATCACTTGTAAAACTTTATTTAATAGGCTGAATCAGCAAACCTAATCTATGAAATGTCAAAAAAAAAAAATACATTTTTAGTCGAGGAGGAAGAAGTCATCTAGTCAAAAAGAGGAGTTTTATAATGGACTGCAGGCTTAGATAAGGTTTGTCTCTGCTTAGTCATATTGGGCTGCCCCTGGGAATTGTACAAGTCTTTTGTTGTGATCACATGCTCACATTAACCATGGTAGGCTACTTTTATCACTGTCATTGGGGAAATAAAAGCACTGAACTCTTAATGCTGAGCTCATGGTTATCAAATGAAGCCATTCCAGCTCTTGCACTCAAGTGAACTTGCTCAAAATATTCTCACGGCTTGTTCAAACATCTTTGACATCTGTCCCGAAATGTTTCTGCATCACATGTAGCAGTTTCCTGTTAGAATATACTTACTTTCATGGACCATGAGCAAACAAAATAACCCTTCATAGGAATATAATTTGTGATAATGAAACACAGTAATTTAGCAGGGACTTACTGTATATACTCGAGTATAAGCATAATTTTTCAGCCCTTTTTTAGGACTGAAAAAGCCCCTCTCAGCTTCTACTTGAGTGAGGGTCGTGGCTGGCTTATACTCAAGTATATATGGTACATTTATTATTTTACTCTATTATTATTGGTATTATTACATTTATTATTTTATTCTATTATTATTGTTAGTACAGTAGAGTCTCACTTATCCAACACTCGCTTATCCAACGTTCCGGATTATCCAACACATTTTTGTAGTCAATGTTTTCAATACATCATGATATTTTGGTGCTACATTTGTAAATACAGTAATTACAACATAACATTACTGCGTATTGAACTACTTTTTCTGTCAAATTTGTTGCAAAACATGATGTTTTGGTGCTTAATTTGTAAAATCATAACCTAATTTGATGTTTAACAGGCTTCTCCTTAATCTCTCCTTATTATCCAACATATTCGCTTATCCAACATTCTGCCAGCCCGTTTACGTTGGATAAGTGAGACTCTACTGTATTACATTTATTTTACTCTATTTTTATTATTAATAAAACATTTATTATTTCACTCTGATATTATTATTGTTAGTATTATATTTATTATTTTACCCTATTATTATTATTATTATTATTATTATTATTATTATTATTATTATTATTATTATTAAAAGGATACATAAGGGCATTTACATTGAAGAAGATGAGAATAATGATTGGATCAGAGTTGGACAGTCTTATCTTAAATTTGAGCTTTATGTAAATATTCAAAAACATTTAACCTACCGATGCCTTGATTAATGTAATTTTATTGGTTTCTATTTTTATTTCTGAAATTTACTGCTCTCGGCTTATACTTGAGTCAATGATTTCCCAGTTTTCTTGTGATAAAATTAGGTGCCTCGGCTTATATTCAGGTCGGCTTATACTCGAGTATATACGGTAAGTAAAATTTGTTTTCAGTCTTCTACGTCTTAAACTATCTCTGGATTGACCATTTCCTGCATGGTTTTCACATTTTTACATATTCAGGGGAAATGTACACATTTTAAATGCATATGGAGAAAAATATGCATGGATTGTCCTATAGATATGACTGCTACATTTGGTGGGAACTGTAAAACAAAATCTGGTAAACCACAGCTGTTTTGCCTATATGTGAATATATTTCAAAACCTATATACAAACACGAAAACATGGAAGAAGAAAAAAATAAAAAGACATATGGTTTCTTAAAAAAAACCCTGAAAGAATTGTGCACTGGACAGATATCAAGGCAATCTGGATAAGCCAGCCAACATGAGCATGCTAGACAAGAAAGTTATATCAAGACTAGCTGTGCCCGGCCACGCGTTGCTGTGGCGAAGTCTGGTGGTATGGGAAATAAAGTATTGAGGAATTGGTGGTAGTTAAGGTAAAGGGTCAAGGTTTTCCCCTGACATTAAGTCCAGTCGTGTCCAACTCTGGGGGTTGGTGCTCATCTCCATTTCTAAGCCGAAGAGCCGGCGTTGTCCGTAGACTCCTCCAAGGTCATGTGGGATGACTGCATGGAGCGGTGTTACCTTCCCGCCGGAGCAGTACCTATTGATGCACTCACATTTGCATGTTTTCGAACTTCTGGGTTGGCAGAAGCTGGAGCTAACAGTGGGGGCTCTCTCCACTCCCCCAATTCAAACTTTCGGTCCAGAAGTTCAGCAGGGGATATTATTTCCTAAAGGTTGTGAATATACAATATTTCTGATTGTTTTTTTTTTGTCTGGTGGAGGCAAGTATGAATGCTGCAATTAGGAAAAATGATTAGGATGTAATGGCCTTGCAGCTTTAAAGCCTGGCTGTGAATTTTTTGTTGGGAGGTGTTAGCTGGCCCTGATTGTTTCCTGTCTGGAATTCCTTTGTTTTCAGAGTGGTGTTGTTTGCAATATTTTATGTGTTTCTACTGTCTGTGGCCCTGAGAAAACAGAGGATTGCCAGACTTTGATGATGGGAATATTTTGTTGGGAGGTGTTAGCTGGCCTGATTGTTTCCTGTGTGGAATTCCCCTGTTTTCAGAGTGTTGTTCTTTATTTAGTGTTCTGATTTTAGAGATTGTATTGTTCTGTTTTATTATACCACATTAATCCATTGCAATCCAGGCCATGAAAGCCTTCAACAACAAATAAATAAATAATAAGTAATAATATTTTATTTTGTTATTTGATATTTCACCTATAAACAAACATATTTGACAGATGAAACATTTAGTGGCATGTGACAAATGGCATGAGAAGTAGGTGTTGTTTCTGTATTCCAGCAGTTTTTGAAATCTGTTTTACAGTGAGGAGAAATTAATCTAATTAAGTCTGTCTAAAATCTCCTACACTCGAATTGTAGGATTTTCAAACATACAGGATTACCACGCCATTTTCATGATTTTCTCTCTTTCCTTGTCTTGCTATATTTAACATCAAGCACACAAAAAAAGGTTTTGGAGCAAAATTACTTTTTTGGACTACAACTGCCAGAATTTTCTGCCAAAATAGCCACTGGCTACTCAAAACCTTGCTCAAAAATGTATTATATTTTTATTGGTCCAAATTCAGGTATTACTAACTGTGGCCTTTTGATTTTACAAGTTTTTGATGATATCTGACAGCTGACATGCAGTAGCAGCCAGCATTTAACAGCATGTGACAGATGACAAGCATAAAATACTGGCTGTTGTACTAATTGCACTAATTAATGTAATCAATCAGAAACATCATGTTAAATGAGTGCCAAAATAATCCAGTTCCAAATTCTTAAGATTTTATTTTTTCAAAAGTCCATTTTACCTATAACCAGCAGCATTAGTTGAATAGTTAACTCTCTCACTACTCTAAAAGCTCTTTTTTATGCATCTACAACCATCAGGAGGTCTACAAAATTTGCTGAAACTTTCCTTTTCTGAATAGGTTTTGCTATAGTATGGTAAGAAACTAGAGGTTTTCCATTCAGTCTTCTAGTGGTGGTCGGTTGAAATTTTCATAGTTGATTCCAAGAAATAAATGTGTTACAACCTCATCAGACAGCCTGATTTGCCTGTCATGTGTTGCTTGCTCTCCACTTACATTACATAATGCACAGGGACTTCTGGCCGGGCTTTGTGCCAGAAGGGGAGAGTAAGAGGCATATGCTGCCACCACAGAAACACAGGAGGTTTCCCATGTTACCTTTGAAGTTATGGGGGAAAGCTGGGCAACAACACTTCCCCCATGGGATGGGGGTCCGGGTAAGTCAGGCAATGCAGGGCATGGAACAACGAGTTCTCCACACCTCCCACCGGAACCCCATGGATTTGCCACAATACGTGGCAAATCCATAGCCCTTTGTGATGAAGTCTGTAGTCTGAATTCTCTCTTTCTTTCTGTGTGTATGTTATATTGCAGCTGCCTTTGGGTTCTGAACCTGGTTCAGAAATGAACTTTGACCAGGATGAAGCTTACTCTGACTTTTCACCCAGTTCTCCTCTGAGTTCCTTCTAGTTACAGACCCCAGCTGTGGATAGCTCCGAGGCTTCCTTAATTGGGAGAGATACTGATAACATTACTCCCGTAGAAGAACCAGATGTTCCAAGCTCCCCAGGGAATGTATCCTTTAACAGAAGACAGTTTTTGCAGCAACAGAGATCCCAGACACAGCAGCTTCGCAGGAGTCAATGATTGGCATCTAGAGGAGATACTGGATAGCAGATTGCTTTGGGAACCTTTGGGGAGTTGGGTTCCCTTCGCTGTTATTAGATCTAACTTCTATAAAAATGTCTTGCACTGTGAACTAGTTGTGGTGTCAACGTAGCGACCACCGTTTCCAGTTCCCTGATTTCACCAAGCCGAGTCTCCTGTTTCCTGGTGGCCAAACCGAGCCGTGATTCCCGTTTTAATCCGGAGTGAATTCACGTCCTTGCCTTGTTCCTGAATCCAGATTGCTTTTAGCTTCGTCTTTTGCCTGCCTTGAAATCCAAGACTTTCTAGTGACTTTGGACTTTGTTATTTACTCCTTCTTCCTTGTTGTTTTCCCCACTCAAGAACTTTTCAACAGTTTTGAGGGCGTTTCGGTTTCTGGACTTTGGACAATAATATTGGACATATCTCATCAATGCTTTGGACTAATTCATACCATTCCTTAAAGGACTATTGCTCATTCATCCTTTCCACTTATTCTTTCCTGAATTTATTATTGTTTTAATAAAGATATATGATTATTGGTCTCTATTTGGTTTCCAGTGTTCAAGCTGCCTTGGGGTGCAACAGTGTATGACATCCATTTCAGTAGAGCAGTCCAAACTTCCAAGATTTTTGTCCAAACTCCAAAGGAGGTATCCAACATGTTGAATCTGTTTTGGAGATATGCAAACCTCAGATAAAAATCCAGAGCACATTTTCTGCTCCACCAACATGGAAACCACCACCCACCTCCTTTTTCTGTACAACTGGTGAACCTCCAGGTGTTTGAGATTCCAACTCCCAGAAGCCCCAGCCAATTTTCCAATGGTCAGGAATTCTGGGAACTAAAGAGCAAGCCACGTGGTGGAGCAGAACTATGTAGAACATTGCAGTGAAACCTAACAAAGTCTGTAATATGAGTAAAAGACTCGAGCACGTTTGCTGCCAGCATTCTCCAGCTTGTGGCTTCAGTAACCAAATCCAGGTGAATCAAATCAATACAGTGCTTCATCACATACCCCTCCCTCTCTCCCTCTCTCTTTCCTTTTTCTCTGCCACACACATTCTACACACATTTTATCATCATGTCCCATTTCTGTTCGACTGGTAATATGACAGTGTGGATTTATCAGAGGCACTGTGTGCTGAACAGCTTGGAGTAGGACATGTCACTGTGTCTCAGAACTTTCAAAAGGAAATGTCTGTAATACAGTAGAACACATTTTTTCCCCAGGGCACCATGACCATAATATGAGTAGATCAGACTGTGAGAGTCTTTTCTTACAGACTCAAGTTTAATAACAGGAACCATTCTTCTTAATTATTTAGGAGGAAAATGACAGACTGTACTTGTGTTATAAACACAGCATGAAAACAGAATATGTTAGTGTTACTTGAACACAGTACTTGAATTAGATGTACTGGAACATGGAGTAATTGCTTCCTTTGGCCAAGAGAGAGAATGAGAATGAGGGACAGAAAAGGACTAGAAATCTGGGACAGGCAAACCATACACACATGACAAGAATGCAGTCAATTCAAATATCTTTCCAATGAACTTGACCTGACCAACTGTATTATTATTAAGAATTAAACTGGACAGGTCTGAACTTTAGCTCGCTCCTTTTCATAGCAACAAATATATTACTTTCTTAAAAACATAAGTACTCATGCTTTGATTATATGTGAGAGAGTTTTCTACACATATGCAGTGACTCACCTATTGACTCACACAAGCAATTCAGTTGTAAATAGATTTGACTAGAAACCAAATAAGCTCTACAACAAAGGTGTGCACACTGTGACAGGTGCAAAGACCAGTTTTCTGATCCTTGTTCCCATTGGAAGCTGCACAGACATACTAAAAAAATCAGAGGGAGGGAAGGAGGAAAATGAGTGAAAAAACCAGAAGTGACTTTGAATCCATTTTTAACTTGAAAAAGCTAGTCTTTATTCATGTTAAAATAAAAATGGAAACAATATTCAGCGAAAATGATAGAAAAAAGTATTTCCCAATAGCTAAGGAACCCTGAAAAGAAGAATCTTGGACTGATGAGAATCCTCATAGTTTGGGATTTAATATGTGCAAAGTTTGCACTAACAATAAGGATAACACTGCTAAAATTACTCATTGTTCAATGTGTTGTCGAAGGCTTTCATGGCCGGGATCACACTGGCCTACTACTGACAAAGGGTTTTTTTTCTCACACCCTGGACTTTCCACAGATAAATAAACCTCACTTGCCTAGTTTTCAACAGGCCTCACAACCTCTGAGGATGCCTGACATAGATGTGGGCGAAACGTCAGGAGAGAATACTTCTGGAACATGGCCATACAGCCCGAAAAACATACAACAACCCTACTCATTGTTCCTTTGAGAATGAAATAAGGGAATAATCATATCCCATATAGTGCTAGAGGTTACAAATTATTTAAAAGTCAAATTGTCATTTTTGGAGACTTCTTGGAAAGGGAATTCACATTTGTGTTTTGTGCAGAAAGCTCAGTGCTGGGAATCATAGAATCATAGATTTGGAAGAGACCACATGGGCCATCCACAGCAACCAGGAGTGATGTGCCAAAGCTATGCGGGAGGGGAAAGGGGGAGAGAAGGTGTCTCCTCTCATCTTCATCCTCCCTAATGCTATGTCTCATCATTCTGGCCAGCATCACTCCAGAAGACAAGCTGACCACAATGTTGAGTGATAAGTGAGACTCTATTGTAGGAACAAGAAATTCTTGATAGGATTCACAATTTGTCTGGTTATGCTGGTTTATGATGACAACTACTGTACAGTATATACAAATGTTCATTTTTTTGTTGAACAATAAATGTGAATTCTTCTTCATGGAAAAATAAGACATCCCCTGAAAATAGGACCTAGCACATCTTCGGGAGCAAAAATTAATATAAGACACTGTCTTATTTTCGGGGAAACACGGTAACACATATGTGTTGGTTCTCACCTCTCCATGAATACCTATATTCATTATATATAAATGAAAAGCTATAAATTGTCACTCGGCAAACTGGGGACAAAGCTACCACCATCAGATGTGTATTACTTATAGCTTCCCAGTTAGATCACATCTCAGCAATTTTACCTGCAAAATGCTTGGCAGGTTCTTCACAGTGGGCTACCAAGTGAGCTGGATTCTCTTCTCATGAACCCATATGCAAAAGACCCAGAGCACTCAAAACAGCTTTGCTGACTGGTTCTATGTAGACATATAGTGGCAGAGGAAATTTGTTTTTGCTGCATGCATTGCCATGGAATAGAGCCTCAGGCTGTAGCTTGTGATTAATTGGACTATTTTGAGTTTTCTGCCAGCATCACACTAGTTGTCATCTCACTTGTTTCATTGCAGAGGCTGGTTTCACTCCATTCCAGATCCACAGGGCTCCTGGAGTGAACCTTCTTAATGGCCCCTCCATCTCTGGAGTGGACATGAGTTGCAGCAAGCCTAAACACCACAGATAGTGTCCTTTCCATGGCAATGGAACTATACATATATACTCCATTTTCAGATCATCCACACACAACACAGAAAACAAGATCCAGAGAGTGCTCAGCAGTATGAATAGAGCAATTACAGTTGTAATTGCAAACATAAAGGTTCAAGTCATAATAGAGCAGCCTTAACATGGATGTTGAAGTCCCTCAAGACCTATAAGCAGAGGAGGTGCCAACACCAATGTTGAGACCTGTGAAGTGGGTCACAGAATTAGGTCTATAGCCCTGGTTCTGTAACAATGTAACTGTATTTACAAATCTGACTTCATGGGAATTGAATTGTTTTCCAGCACTTAAATGTGCCAAGGTTTGCTTTGACAAAGGTGCTTTATTAATCATCAGAACAGACAAATTTTAAACTTATATTTATGTTTGAATGTAGTTGTGTGCATATCTGTTCATTAAAGCAAGCATGATGTTCCAAGCCTCAACCACATTTTTCACATTGTACCTAGGAGTATATTCCTCATGGGTCCAGCAAAGAATAAAGTAATGACAAATGGGTACTCTTGTCACTTGCTTGGTAAATTGAGTTCTGCTCACCATTGTGAAAACAGAAAGAACACAGTGATAATGGGAACATCAAGATCTGAAAATCTGACTTTGATCTCCCTCTTAAGAACTAACCAAGAACACCCTGACATTTTGTAAGAAAGCTGGAAGTTAAAAAGGAAAGAGGAGAAAGAGAAAAAATACACCCCTCCCCCTCCCACACACATATATAGTATTCCATAGTTCTACAGAATGGGGGGACTTTTAAAGTAGGCAACCTTTTATTTCTGTCCTACAATAGACTTGTGTCTACTGCACGGTGTAGTAGTGTGAGCATTGAGCACTGGAGATCAGGGTTCAATTTCCCATTGGGCCATGCAACCCCGCTAGATGATCTTGGATAATTCACACTCAGCTCCAAAAAACCCATAAATTTGCCTTAAGATCACTGTAAGTTGAAAATCACTTGAAGACACATAACAATTGCCATTTGCAGTCTGCAACTTTCAAAATACTTCTGCTGGGGTAAAGGTAAAGGTTTCCCCTGATGTTAAGTCCAGTCATGTCTGACTCTGGGGGTTGGTGCTCATCTCCATTTCTACGCCGAAGAGCCGGCATTGTCCTTAGACACCTCCAAGGTCATGTGGCCGGCATGACTGCATGGAGCGCTGTTACCTTCCTGCAGGAGCGGTACCTATTGATCTATTCACACTGGCATGTTTTCGAACTGCTAGGTTGGCAGAAGCTGGAGCTAACAGCAGGAGCTCACTCCGTTCCCAGGATTTGAACCTGGGATCTTTCGGTCTGCAAGTTCAGCAGCTCAGCGCTTTAACACACTTCGCCACCCGGGCTCTGCTAGGGTAGCCCCACTTTATACCTGTTAGAAGCTAGCTTCCTGCAACATGCTCTCCACATAAATAATATAATACCTCTTTAGCACATGTAAGAGATTAGTATTGTGTGCACTGTTAATCTTACTAATTTGATAAATAAATTTAACTCCAGGCTTATTCCCATTTGAAGAGGAGGAAGGCTCCTGTGTAGATTGTGGGCATAGGAAGCTACATAACTGACGTATCTGGCTATGAGGCGGAGGTGGAAAATCCCAGTCAACATGATAACCATAAAAGATTGTGTGAACTTTTATAGTGCAAAACATCTGAAGGGTTAAAAATTCATCACTGTTAATTTGACTATACAGTCAACTTGCCACTTTCAGAGGGTTAGGGGTACAACTCACATGCAAAAATCTTCTTCATTCAGTCAGTCGTTTCCAACTCTTCATGACCTTATGGACCTGTCCACGCCAGAGCTCCCTGTCGGCCGTCACCAAACCCAGTTCCTTCAAGTTCATGCCAGTCACTTCAAGGATACTGACCATCCATCTTGCCCTTGGTCAGCCTCTCTTCCTTTTTTCTTCCATTCTCCCCGGCATCATGATATTTTCCAAAAATAGAAAAGCGTAAATATTTCAGTTGGAAAAGGAGATCTGCTGTTTCAATCCCTGGGGGTGGGCAGAGGGGGGGGGGGAGTTCTATATATCGTGTGCCCAGAGGGCCGAGGAGAGGGAATAGGCCCTATGTGCACTTGCAAGATAATTTCTTTTGTGAATCTGGCTATTTTTTCTGTGTTCCAGGAAAAGTGTTTTTTTCCCCTGCCCCTCATACATACCTTCCATTAATTGGCCAAAGCAGAGGTTCATGGCACACAAGATGAGACAAAAAAAAAAAAAACTGGATCCATAGAGTAAATGAAGTGGATTGTGAGGCCTGCTCCTCCTCCTCGTGCCTTGAGTGTCTGTTTCACCCAGGTAAAGGAAGGGAGTTACTGGACAAAACAGAAACACGTGGCATGCCCCACTCCCAAACATCTCACTCCCCTCTTAAGGATGGGGCTACCATGTGAATATGACAGCCCCATCTTGAGGATGTAAGTGTGGTGCAGGGAGTGATGACTCATCCCATCTCTGCTGACCTTCTACCCTGTTTCCCCTAAAATAAGACACCCCCAGAAAATAAGACCTAGTAGAGGTTTTGCTGAATTGCTAAATATAAGGCCTCCCCCGAAAGTAAGACCTAGCAAAGTTTTTGTTTGGAAGCATGCCCGCCAAACAGAACAGCAGAGCATGCAGGATCGATAAATGTACGTACCATAGAGTGTTGTACATAGAAATAATGGTAGTAACAAGAAATTCTTGATAGAATTCACAGTTTGTCCGGTTATGCTGGTTTATGATGATAACTACTGTACAGTATATAATAAATGTTCTTCTTTTGTTCAACAATAAATGTGAATTCTTCTTCATGGAAAAATAAGACATCCCTTGAAAATAAGACCTAGAGCATCTTTGGGAGCAAAAATTAATATAAGACACTGTCTTATTTTCGGGGAAACATGGTAATAATCAAAACCTATGAATATTCTAGTGCAATAGTGTGGGCAACAGCTCACAAGACAGCCAGACCAAAAATTTGCCACAAACTATCTTCTGGGGATGAAACATGGCACCATTTTCATGCAAAGCAATTTTTTTTTTGCTTACCTAAGATGACTAAATTAACACCGAAATATGTGTCCTGTGGTTGGCTAACTATACATTTTAATATCCTGCCAGTTCTGAAGAATAGAACAGAAGCAGGAAAAGAGGAGCCAGTCCAACAGAAATGTGCTTGATGGAGCTGGGAAACAATGGCTAAAGGTCTAAAATTAGAAACAGCATTGTCCTTTCAGCTGCTTAGTGCCCAAGAAGAAAAGGGGGAGGAGAGAATGAGTCAGTCACAAGAAAGAGAATACTGATTTTCACCCGATAAACCCTTATTTCTCCTGTCTATTAAGAATAAAAAAACATTGAAAACATTTTTGTATGTGTCCTTCTCAAGTTCATATCCAAGAGCAAATATTAGTTTGATCTTTTAAAAGTTGCCTTAATTTAAAAGTCAACTGTGTAAAGCAGGGGTCCCCAAACTACAGCTCGCGGGCCACATGTGGCTCTTCGAAGGCATCTATCCGGCCCCCACGGCGGTGGCTTCCTCCTCCTCCCCCGAGGAAGGTGCATGCTTCCGTTCCGTCCTTTCCCTGCACAAGCCTTTGCAGCCCTGTCTGCCCTCTCCCTGCAAAAGCCTTTGCAGCCATTCCTGGCTCCTCCCTCTTCCTGCACAAGCCTTTCCCGCCTCCTTCCTCACCCTGTGCCTGCCTAGAGTTGGAGTTGGAGTTTTGCTTGTGTTTACAAAGGTATTTTAATTATTATTTAATTTCTGGTGCACAAAGGCAGAAGAGGGCTGTACTAAATGGCCCAAGGGGTCTCTTCCAACCCTTGATATTATTTTTATTGTAATTATGTTATTATTACTAAGATTGAGGCTGGGTGGCCATCTGCCAGGGGTGCTTTGCTTATTGTGGACAAAGGCAGGAGGGGGCTGGACTAAATGGCCCAAGGGGTCTCTTCCAGCCCTTGTTATTATTTTATTGTTATTATTACTAACATTGAGGCTGGGTGGCCATCTGCCAGGGGTGCTTTGCTTGTGATGGACAAAAGCAGGAGGGGACTGGACTAAATGGCCCAAGGGGTCTCTTCCAACCCTTGTTATTATTTTTATTGCTATTATTACTAACATTGAGGCTGGGTGGCCATCTGTCAGGGGTGCTTTGCTTGTGCTTTTAGTGGACAAAGGCAGAAGGGGGTTGGACTACATGGCCCAAGGGGTCTCTTTCACCCCTCTTTATTATTTTCATGATGGTGATGATAATAATAATAATTTGTTCACAGTTTTTTAAATAAAACTATAGTCTGGCCCTCCAATGGTCTGAGGGACCGTGAACTGGCATCCTGTTTAAAAAGTTTGGGGACCCCTGGTGTAAAGTAAGGGGTTATTTTTACATGGAGCTGTTATAATGCAAGAATTGTTGGAACAATCCAGAAACATTATCTCAGTAAGCACATTACATGAGGCTCAGATACTGGATTTCCAGGTACTGGGCTGCCAGGTGCAAAATAATTGGCTCTAACTACTGGAATGGTAGCAGTGGCCAAAATAGTCTCAGAGCCTAATAATGAAGTAACCTTTTTAAAAAGAAAAAAACTCTGTTATCTTTTGTAAACCTTTCCTCATATTTTCCAGTGGCACAACAATAATAGTAAGGGTTAACACAACCAGTTACATTTTGGAACTCAGTGACAGTAATAAACAATGATTTCTTAGTTTATTGGAATAATGAAAAAAAAGCCTCATTTTTAAAAAGTAACATCTGAGTCCAAAAGGATTGCCACTTTATTGCATCATGTGTTGGGTTTTAGGAGAAGATTGTGTCAAAGAATGTACTGAATAGTTCAGCCTCCGCTCTGTCCTCTGTTTGCGTTTCATCTTCTCTCTGCAGTAGCCCAACCATTTTCTTGTTCTTTCAGTAATCCAAAGATAGCCAATTCTCCCTTTTAATTATTTTTCATCTCTCTAGCAATCCTGAGCTCATTTCGAGTTTTAGCTCTTCTGACTGTTTGTATCCCTCTTTTGATACTTTCTCCTTTCTTCCTATATATGCCTCTTTTACATTACATCTTTTCTGAAAGTTTTTTGTACATATACCCTGGTTTCCTTAGACACCTCTTACTTTTTCTCAATAGAATTTAATTGTAACTGTGCCTTTGGTATCTCATCTATTAATTTTTAGGCTTTTAACATTATGCCTTAATGCCTAGAAACTATCTAGGGGCACATCTAGACAGTGCCTAAAAAGCGCAAGCACCCACATTTTTATGTGGGGCATCCAAATGACACCCTATGTAAAAACAAAATAATTTGAAAGCTGAAGTAATCTGAAAGCTGAAAATCCTGGGTTTTTCAGAAAACCTGAGTCTTTCCAGCTGTGGGTGCTGTCTGGACTGTCCCCTCAAAAGTCCTGGGACTTCTGAGGGGGTAATCCACACAGCCCTCCCACATTTTCTGGGCTCCATGAGCCCAGAATATCCAAGAGGGCTTTAACACCCTTCCCAACCCTCCCAAAAAAGCCTTTAAAAAAGAAAATAACTTACCTGATCACCATTACCCCTTCTATAATTGTTTTATCATTTTATTGTTGTATGTTCTCAGGCTTGGTCCCCATGTAAGCCGCTCCGAGTCCCCATTGGGGAGATGGGGCGGGGTATAAAAATAAAGTTATTATTATTATTATTATTATTATTATTATTATTATTATTATTCTCCGATGCTCTCCTGGTGAGTAGAAATGATGTGCCAGGAGAAGGGGAGAGGAGGAAAATCGCTTCTGGCACACCTTTTCTCCCAGCACGTCATTTCTACATGCCATGAGAGCTCTGGAGAAGGCTTAGTGGTGGCTGGGTAAGTTATTTTCTCTCTAAAGGCTTTTCTGGGGAGGGGTTGTTTTGTATCTGGACACACACACACCCCAGGAAAGTGCAGCATTTTTGAGGCATATAAGAACTTCAAAGTGCACCCAATCCAGTTTCTCAAACCCTATTGCATTCACATTAAGTCCTGTACAGAACCGCCCTAGCACAGAATAAAATGACTCAATAGGCCATGTCTATCAAATCCACTTGGTGCACAAGACTACAGGGGAGTGATATATTAAATCATTTTTAAAAGATCAATAGGAACTATTTATTATATTTCCCAGTTGCACAACCCTAGGTGGAATGGTGCAAGAAGCCACCAAAATTCCAAGGAAAGCAATTTCTTTTACCAGTTCTGACCAATTTCTTTCCCCACTCTGGAAATTGTCAGGGTTTCCAATGAGCCATGTCCCTAAGGCAGAAGAGCTGGTTGCAAGAGTGAGAGAAGTGGTAGCCAAAGAAAGAAGGAGGAAAGAAACAGCCAAATATGCAATTAGTGGATCACAAGAAACAAGGGAGGGGAACAAGATGAGCTGAGAGACAGGATTGAACTCATGGAGTAGGCAAAGGAAATGTAAAGACACAAAGTGAGAAAAGAGAGAAGGCAGATGCAGTGGGAAGGTACAAAGGAAAAAAGACGTAGGTACAAGGTGAAGCAAAGTGTAGGGGAAGGAAGTACGGTTTGTAGATTTCTCATTACTTTCCTCCCTGTGGAAATCAGGTGACAGACACTTTCAGGAGGTTCCTTTATATTTTCATGAAAGTATGCAATTTTGCTATAAATACAAAAACTGGTAGCAAAGAGCAAAACAAAATAAAAATCTAGTGATCTGATGACATTCCAGTGCCATTCAAAATGCTGTGCATGACAAAATTTGTTGTTATTTTTATTATTGTTGTTATTTTCAGGAAAAGGAATATTGTTTCTGCCCTATTATCCCCACAGCAACCCTGATTTGCTGAGAATTATAATATATGGTCACATGGTAACTTCCATAACCAAACAAGGATTTGAGTTTGTAGCTCCGATCCACGTCCAGAAATATAAACATTACTATATTAATTTTGTCATAACTACAATCTCAACAGGGTATAGTAGTTTTAATGTGGGGCTATGTCTCTGGAGACCAGAGTTCAAATCACCCTTCAGCCATAGAAACCCATTGGGTGACCTTGGTGAAGTCATGCTCACTCCGACTTGGCAAGCTTCCTCTCTAAACCAATCTAGCCAAGCCAAGAAAACTCCATGATTGGTTTGCTTTAAGGTCATCATAAATTGGAAATGACTTGAAAGCACAGAATAACAACAATAGTCACAATTTTTTTTACCAAGGTTCTAAATAGTGGTAGAAATAAATGCAATGACTAATATGTTAAGTTTGCACAAAAAGTCTACTTTAGATGGACATTACTTCTTATCTCCTTTTTACAAAATGAAAATCAGAATCTACCAAATAAAGACATCTTATTATTTCTGGCATGCGCTACAAGAATGGAGATAGCCAAAATATAGAAAAAATAGAGAATCTATTGTTATCGAATTAGTTAAATAGAATGTGGGCCATAGCTTTATCTGAAAAATTAACATGCAAAGTAAGATTAAGGAGAGGAGAGATAAAGTAGAATTTATTCGAAGCTATATTGGAAACCATTTATTAGTTATATATGTCAGAGCAATATCAGATTTAAACCACCATTAAATAAGATGAGATATTGAATAAATGACTAGGAGAAGATATGCCTATTATTAATAAAAATAGACAATTAAGTAGAGGAAAATGTATAAGTAAGAAAATTGACAGGGAGGTGTTTTGTAATAACTATGACTGGGGAGGGAGGGAAAGTGAATGTAATAAAAGCCCAACTGTCCTCACTGGCCCTAAATTGGGGAAAAGTCTGAATTCTAAGCCAGAATTCAGACTTTTCCCCAACTTTCTGCAATGTGGAACAAGACAGTGTTAAAGCAGCCTTGCCCTGCGTTAGCACAGATGAGTCTTGTGCAATGTGTGGCCAGCCACCATAGGGTTGATTCTAATATACACCAGCACTAAAGTGATGGGTTTAAAGTGTGGATTTATCAGCATTTTAATATGTTTTCTGATCTAATAAATGCACAGAAATATTTGGGAAGCATATGAGGATGGCAAAGGCAACCCATCTCTGAACAAATATTGTAAATAAAACCCCATTAGGATAACCATAGAGCAAAAATGACTTGAGGACACACAGCAATGAACATCAAATAGATAGCTACATTCTGATCCACACATTAATGCTGGAAGTTCAGATCCCAACCATTTATGGTGGAATCGAATTGATAAATATCATATTCATCATCACCCTTGCCATTACTGTCATTGTCATCATTATCATCCATATTATCATCATCTACCTGGTTGGAATTGTAGTCCATTGAAATGGTACTTGTTTAAAATACAGCACCTAGAATCCCAGTCAAGTTCATGCTACTTTTCAGCCTATGGGCCAAAGTAGATTTTCCCATGCACTTAATGTGTTTTGCTTTTACCTTAAATATCTTGTTTAATTGGTGCTGGGGAGCTCTTTCATCAAGATAAGGATTATGATGTTCAGGATGTGCGGTTAACTGTCTCTTCACACCCTTGTTTCTTTCCCCACCCCATCAGAATCTATGAATCATCATGGGAGGAATGCAATTGCTGGCTCACATTCCAAACCATATCAATGTGTAATAGAATGTGCAGCTCATAAATGGTGGGAAATAATGAAAGTTGAGCACAAAGTACCCACAACGCATGAGTTCAGGTATTTTAAATCTTCCACTCAAGAATATGCAAGATCCCTAATTGTGTTCATTTGGTTTTGCCAATTTTACCCTCAATACAATTATTCAAGGCGCTTCTATAATTACTAATGTAAGCATAATGCTGCTGATGAAGAAGATTCCTAATGTAAGTGTAAGGCTGCTGACTCAGGAAACACCTCATTCAGAAGGTGCATTTGCCTTTACAATTTCCTTTCTATCCTAATAATTAGGCATGATCTTTCATACAACATTGCTGGCTGAGATTAATTTCTAAGAGAGCTTTCCAGCTTGATTCTAACTTAGTCTACCCGGGTCACTTGGCCTACTGTAATTATGATGAACTAGTTTCTATACCTATGGAGCATAAAGGCAGTATTGTGACCTGTTGTGCCACATCCAACTGCCAATTATGCATCAACTAATGAGATGCTTTCCATTATGATGGGACAATGTATTTATAGAGGAAAGTCTGTATGCTACAGGGACCCCACCCCCAATGTAGGGGAAGAGGTGCTTGCAGTGTGTGTGTTCTGTGTTCACAGAGCATCTCACACAGAATTGTTCTATCACAACAGGGTCTGAACTATATTAATATACCATCGAGAAGTTTAATATACCATTGAGAAGTTTTTGCAATTTGGCCTAGTATTTGAATATCCTGAAGTGCTGCAAGACTTTAACCTGGAGAGAAAAAAGTGTGAGGTTTTTTACAGAAAAAAATTGTTTTGCACAGAAAAAAATGGATTTGTGTGCAGAAAAAAAATGTTTCTTCCTCTGGATCATGCACAAAGGCCTCATTATAATTCTATCCTGAATGTTATTAGGTTCCTTTCATTGGGATATTTTAATCTAATGATTTTATCTTATATTGCTGCTGTAGTCCCCCCCCACCTTTGAAGTTGACTGAATTGCATTGGTGGTTGTTTGATATTATTACTATTGATATTATTACTGTTGTATAAACCTTTGTTTTAACTTCTGTTTTATCACCTTCTTATGTTTTAAATTGTGTGTATTGTTTATGTATTTGCGTTGTTACTTTTGTAACATTGTGAGCCGCCCCGAGTCCCCACGGGGAGATGGTGGCAGGGTATAAATAAATTATTATTATTATTATTATTATTATTATTATTATTATTATTATTATTATATTATTATATTATATTATTATTATTATTATTATTATTATTATTATTATTATTATTATTATTGGAGCTGTATATATTTTTGAAGACATACAAACAAAACCTATGTACTTTTCTCCACGTCACTTGAGATGTTTGACTGTGATGGAGAATACTGTTGAGTAGCATTTGTTGTTTGTTGCAATTATCTGTCCTCACATGAAGAATTAAAATGCTTAAGACTTTACATTTCTAGTCGAAGAATCATAACAAACATCAAAGGGGGGAGTCAAGAAACCTCAAGGGCCCTTCCAGACAGGCAAAAAATCCAAGAGGAATTGGGATTTTAATTCCCATTTCTTCTCAGGATAGAGGCCACACAGCTGAACTAAACCTGGCACTTTCTCAGGGTGGTATCCAGATACTCACCCCTGCTGATTTGAGATCATCTGAGGTGGGCAGGAGCACTGCCAGCCTCTTCTTCCCTTTGCCATTTCCCTCTCAACTTACTAGAGGAAGGCTCTGTTTGAGGTCTGAAGTCTTCTTCCCTTTCTCCTCCCTCCCCCTTCCTTAGTTAAGCTGAAAGAGAGCTTTGGGTAGGGTAGGGGAATTTCTACATCCCCTTGCTGTTTCTTCCAAGGTGGAGAGAGAGGGGAAAAGGCAGCAGGCCTGAATTGGATAAGTTGAGAGGAAATGTTTTCCAGCCCTTGATTTGCTTCATCCTGATTCCTCCCACAATTTGGCTATAAATCATTTAGCCAACCCCCTTAACTGAATTTAACCTGGGTTATAATGCATGTGCAGAAGGCCCCCAAATGGTATTGAGAATTTCAACAGAAAGATACCTTTAGCAGTCAACTGATGAAAAACAGCTGTTCATCCATTTATTTATTTATTTATTTATTTATTACAATATTTATATCCCGCCCTTCTCACCCAACAGGGGACTCAGGGCGGCTTACAATAAAACACACATATAAAAACTGTACAATACACTATAAATCGGTTAAAAAATTAACTTACATAAGACATTCATAAAACACATTATAAAACACAGATAGAATAAAATACAGATACAGAGCATCCATTTGCTCTTCTATGGTGGCACATATATTGAATCACTGCAGATGCAGATTGCAGCCAAGAAATCAGAATATGTTTACTGCTTGGGAGGAGAGCAATGGCCAACCTCGATAAAATAGTGAAGAGCAGAGATGTCACACTGGCAACGAAGGTTCGCATAGTTAAAGCAATTGTATTCCCCATAGTAACCTATGGATGCGAGAGCTGGACCATAAGGAAGGCTGAGCAAAGGAAGACAGATGCTTTTGAACTTTGGTGTTGGAGGAAAATCCCGAGAGTACCTTGGACCGCGAGAAGATCCAGCCAGTCCATACTTCAGGAAATGATGCCCAGCTACTCACTAGAGGCAAAGATGAAGTATTTTGGCCACATCATGAGAAAACAGGAAACACTGCTATAGCTACTGCAGAAAGCTATACTCCTTTTTTAATGTTTCATCTGACTATAACTAGAAGGGTTACAGCCTCACAAACCTATAATTTTATGGATACAACCTACAAAACAGTTTGGCTGTGGATTTTGTACTTATAAGTAGGTTAATCACTAAAGTGTTAGTGTTCCTATTAAAACAGGGATATGTGCTCTGACATATTGCTTGTAATAGACTTTTTCAGTGGCATCCAAAAACAAAAAACAAAAAAACCCACCTCCATTAAAGCTTTAGAGAGGTGGCAGAAGAAAGTAAGACAATAGAAGACCATATAAGACATTGCAGAGGCAACAAAATGAATGTATGCACAAACCAATAGGACATAAATTTAAATTTACCACAAAATGAAATCCATTCCATTTCTAAGATGTGAGCAAAACCAACTAATTGCAATTAGCAGTCATTAACTAGCAGTGATGTTTGCATTATGAACAAGGCATATATGCATTTTCTATCACACTGCATTAACGTGATTTGTGGCAATTATAATAGGACAGACAGGAGACCATCACATTTTTTTTTCGTGTCAGGAGCAACCGGAGTTGCTTCTGGAGTGAGAGAATTGGCCGTCTGCAAGGACGTTGCCCAGGGGATGCCCGGATGTTTTGATGTTTTACCATCCTTGTGGGAGGCTTCTCTCATGTCCCCGCATGGAGCTGGAACTGATAGAGGGAGCTCATCCACACTCTCCCCGGGTGGGATTCGAACCTGGCAGCTTTCAGGTCAGCAACCCAACCTTCAAGTCATGAGGCTTTTATCCCCTAGGCCACCGGAGGCTCCATCATCACATATTATCTGGCACATTTATTCTACAAGAGGATGCGGTCAGCCAAACAGCCCTGATCTGAACCGTCTAGGGCAGTGGTTCTCAACCTGGGATCCCCAGATGTTTTTGGCCTGCAACTCCCAGAAATCCCAACCAGTTTACCAACTGTTAGAATTTCTGGGAGTTGAAGGCCCAAACCATCTGGGGACGCCAGGTTGAGAACCACTGGTCTAGGGTTTTAAAGGTCCTAAGCAGTTTTCCACCAACATCACTCTAGTCTCTGTCTCACTTGCATCATCGCCACCAACTACGTCGAAAACCAAGGGGCGTTTTTGACTCTGGTCCATGAAAGGGGATGTTCAGGAGCAATTGTGTCCATCACCCTGGCCATTTTTCCCATTCCAGAGGTCAGCCAAAGCTTTGACCGAATCACCTGCCAAGGTGACAGGAAAATTCCCAGGGGCTATTTGGAACCTATCCGGATCCATATGCTTCCTGGGGCAGCCATCTTAATTGGTCCTCCAACCTTCGAAGGTTTGGAGTCCCAGTGAGTCTAAACCTGACCAGGTTGTGATCAGTCCATGACAACAAAACTATGAGAAGTTCCTCCACACCACAATCACCACCATCCCATCCTGCACATATTTCACAATAACATACAAGTATCTCAGAAAATATTGAAGCTCTCCCAAACCCATGTTATCCTAATTATCTTCCCCTGAACTCACAATTAAGCTTTCTGTTCTGCCAGGCTTCCAAGCATGTGAAACACTTCCATTAAATTGGCACCTCTATCTTTAATTTTCTCAAAAAGTAATTTGTTTTCCCACCACAGCCTCCAAACATGTATGGTTCTTCTTACTCATAAGCTAAAATAGTCAAGATTTTTTGGTCTGAGTGGACTGAAAAGTTAAAACACTGCTTTGTTTCTCTTAGAAGAAACCATGTAACAGTGGAACAAAACACCGCACAGAGCATAGTAAAACGTGAACTGGCCAAAGTACATAACTTAGGGAAGGTGTGAATTAGCCATTGTAAACTGCTCTTTCCTATATCAACATAAGCTGACAGGTCTTGGCAGGAATTTACCCATTGGCCGTTGCTTTTTAAAAAATACACATGCAGCACATTGGTTTTCAAAATTTCTTAATAAAGGGGTTACAAGAGGACAAGTGAATATTTTATTTCGAAAAATCATCCCTTTGTCCCCAGTTGTATTCAGTTGTTCCTACTAGCCTATCATTTTGTTGATTATTGCCCAGAGCAGAATTTGGAAAGGTTGCTAGAAGTCCCAGAATACTCCATTTGACACTCTGGGTTGGCGCCTCCACACATATATTTTCCGTCCTTTGGTCCACACAAAATGGTATACATTTGCCCCCCCCCCCCCATCCATTCATCACTTGATGACTGCAATGTCAAAACCCAGATTCTAGAAGTAGGCTTGTGTGCATGACCAAATTCCTCTTGACATTCAGCCCTCATAAGAATGGCCTGCATAGGGCTCATGAAATTATAAGAATGTGTGGATGCACTTTTAGGTAAAGATACAGGTTTTCCCGACATTAAGTCTAGTCATGTCCGACTCTGCGGGTTGGTGCTTATCTCCATTTCTAAAGCTGAAGAGTCGGCATTGTCCGTAGACACATTCAAGGTCATGTGGTCGGAGTGACTGCATGGAGTGCTGCTACCTTCCCACCGGAGCGGTACCTATTGATCTACTCACATTTACATGTTTTTGAATTGCTATTTTGGCAGAAGCTGGAGCTAATAGTGGGAGCTCACCCCGCTCTCCGGATTTGAACTGTCAACAAGTTCAGCAGCTCAGTGGTTTAACCCACTGTGCCACCATAATGCACTTTTAGATAACTAATATCCTATTCAGTCCTTTTGATATTAGCTTAGTCTATCTCCCAGAACCCCCCGGCTACCATAGCCAATGACAGATCTCTCTGCCACAATTTCCCCAATCACCAAATAAAATGGAGTGGCTTCAATCATCCTTTGACTTTTTCTACCATTCTATGGAAAAGGGATCCTGTATGGCTATAAAGAGAAGGAAATACAAATCTTAACAAGGAAAGGTGTTGTGCGAGGTGAGTCCACATTGGCCAATAAATCCAGAACAGAAATGCTCTGGCCTGGCCCTAAAAGCACACCATTCCAAACTTGTGCTGTCAGAGGGTTAGAGTCCATATGGTCCAGCTGGGCCAAGACTGTATCAATTCCACTGGATTTTCACCTTACCATCTGTGTCACCTTCACTGTTCAGACATTTGCAGATACATCAGCAGAATCAGCCATGCAATCTGGAGGGAGGGAGCCTGTGACACCTTGGAGCTCACAAGGAGTTTTGCAGTCATCACTGTCATAATACAATATACATTCAAGTAAACAAAAAACAAGCTACGCCAGTCCACCTAATGGGGACCTAATAGGGAAAATATGTATACATGCATTTTTAAAGCAGTGTTCTTGCCTTGAGATTTCTCCTTCTTTCCTTGATGACTGGAAAGTAGGGACTAGCAAAACTATATGAAGTTGAATCATGTGCAGCTTTAGGATGAGGAGGGCCTCCACAAGGACCTTTGTAAGCTGAATCAGAAAGTGCTGTGGTCTGGAGGTGCATCAATATCATAAATCTAATGCAGTTTGACGCAGCTTACAAAGTGCCACAGCTCAACTTCTTTAGAGTGCAGATGCCTTATCTAACTACAGATCCAAGGATCTCATTGCTATGACACTTAGGACCTCATCACATTGAGGTCCAAAAAGCAGGAGATAGTAGGGAGAATCCAGTGGACAGTGGGGTAACCTATTGCCCTATGCTCGACATTGCCACTTTACCCATCCTGTGCAGGGAAGCGTCACCACCCAGCTATCACCTCATTCTTTCCTATGAGAACACTTGAATCCTCCCCTGTTCTCTGACAAGCAATCTAAGATACTTGGAGAAGGCTGGAATAACAGAGCCCTGTCGGAAGTAGCCCTATGATGTCTGATGAGCTCTGGCAGACTCCGTGCTTCCACCACCCTCTAAGCATCCTAAAGGTAAAGGTTTCCCCTGACATTAAGTCCAGTCATGTCTGACTCTGGGGGTTGGTGCTCATCTCCATTTCTAAGCCGAAGAGCCGGCGTTGTCCGTAGACACCTCCAATGTCATGTGGCCGGCATGACTGCATGGAGTGCTGTTACCTTCCCGCCGGAGCGGTACCTATTGATCTATTCACATTGGCAAGTGTTCGAACTGCTAGGTTGGCAGGAGCTGGAGCTAACAGCGGGCACTCACTCCGCTCCCGGGATTTGAACCTGCAACCTTTCGGTCTGCAAGTTCAGCAGCTCAGCGCTTTAACACACTTTGCCACCGGGGCTCCCTAAGCATCCTAGGATGCTGTAAAAAGGAAATGTGAGGAGGTCCTTAAAGTTATGTTAAACTACAGTGTAGATATAGTTAAAAAGGTCCATGACACTGTTGTCTGTGGCTAAAATGTATTTTCTGGTATATGTATTATGTTCAGGAAAATACTATCAAATATGCTTTTACAGAACAATGTGAAGTCTGGATGTTTACAGAAAAAAATAGGCTCATGGAATCATGGACTCAATTAATATTGATTATATATAGCAACAGAGAGCACAGGAGTGATATTATTTACTTACCAGGTTGGTACCTATCTATTACTTGATTTTTCCCAGTAATGTTGAGTTTATCTATGCTGATCAGAGTTGGGGGAGAGGGAGGCAGTCCAGAGCACTTCACAAGGTTGTCTATATGTAGCAAGGTGAAGTTTACATGGTCCAGCTGGGTCAAAACTGAATTGGCCCAGCTACACTTTCACCCTCTCTTCTCTTGATTGTCACAGGTACCCTGTACTTACATCAACAGAGACTCCCACACAACCAAAAAAAAGAAGTGGGGACACCCACAACAGCTGCTGCGAGTTTTGTGGCCAGTGTACATAAGCTCTTACAATATTTTTCATACTTTTCAATGATAACATATATAGCAATGAATGCTCAAATAAAATTCGTATTGATGGCATTTTGAAATAGACCACAAATGCTTAAAAACTCATTTAAAAAGACATTCTGGGATGCCATTTTAAATAAGTAGGCTAATACTGTATTCCTTTCAAAATGAGGAGAAAGAACTGCTAGTTGAATACTCCCTATGCAAAAAAGCAACATAAAGAGAAAGTGCCTAGTCTTGCTTTTCCATAGAAATGTCGAGATGGCACTCCAATTATTCAGAAACATGTCTCAAAACCTATACATTTCAAGTGGAGGAACATTCATTTGACATTTTAATCCTAACAGATATACATTATGCAGAAAGAAAGAAAAGCTTGAAACCCAAAATACATACACGCTCTACTTTTTACTCCTAGTCCTTGAGCAAAGAGAAGGCAATGAATATGATAAATATTTTATTTGCTCCTTCATGTGTAGGTGGAATGTCATCATAAACAGGACTCCACAATCTGTGTTCTACACTTGTCAAAATGGGAAAGAGAATAATGGAATACAGGAAGAAAATATATTATTTTCACTTTGCCATAGTCTACGAAGGTTTGAAAGGAATATTCCTGCTTCTAAAGTAAAGCAATCTGTTTAGCATGTAATTCCCTCCATTATCTGATATCACAAGATCCCCTTAAAACATTTCATTCTTTTCTCAGTAGTAGTTTAAACAAGAAGTATTTATTCATGTGGAAAATCAGGGTTCCAGATTGCTTGGACAGCCTTCATAGATTCTTCCCAGTTAAGTGTTGTCATCAATATCTAGAAGAAAATTGTAATGTGAGGGTTATCCAGAAAGTACATTACATTTTGGAATTAAAAATGAACAAAGTATAGGAGAAAGCATTTATTTATTTTATTTATTTATTTGTGACATTTATATACCGCCTTTCTCACCCCGAAGGGGACTCAGGGCGGTTTACAAGTATATATACATACAATATATATTATATTTACCATATACAGTTGAAAGCCACACCCAAATACCACATCTCATGTAGTTGCCATTCAAATCTGTGTATGGTAAATGTTTTCTCCTATACTTTGTTCATTTTTAATTCCAAAATGTAATGTACTTTATGGATAGCCCTCGTAAATATTAACATTCATCCATGGCTTTCTGATAATCCTTTTAGATAGTTAATATGGAGGAATCATGGAGTTTTCCCTAGTTCAATATGTTTATATTTATTGTTTTGTTTCAAGCATTTTTTTCCCATTCTTCAAGCCAAAAAGGCTCCCAATCAGTTTGCAACAAACAAGTAAATCCCACAGATTTATAGTTTAGTGAACTGTCAACAGGTTTATTATGTAGTAAACAACCACAAAAGAGAAAAGTTAAGGAAAATAATAAGAAAACACATGGACTTTTTTTTTGGTAATGTTGAATTACACATGAATGCTCATAAAATTCAACTGGGATGGAGGGAATTCAGTGACAGAAGTAGCTATTGTGGCTCATGACTGTGCAATGACTGTGCTTCCCATCTCTCCCTATCCTGCATCATGATGGGACTAACACATATGACACTTAACTCCTGCATCTGAGCCAGTGGGAGGTTCTATACCAGGGCTGATCTGGAATGGTTATTATCTCCAGTTCTTGGGCCACTGCAGTTGGAAGGAGTTCTATTTACAGTTGTGGAGATGGAAAGCAGTCAAGCCCAGTTCAGTGCTGCTGGAAACTACCATTCCCTTCTCCCCCACCCCCAAGCGCATGATGGTTAGCAGCCGTCACTCATCACTTGGAGTAACATCAACCAGGGTGCCAGAACAATGTGAGAGAGAGGAAGAGGGAACAGAGGAAAAGTTCCCTCCTTTCCCTCCTCCCTCCTCCAATCCATGTTCAACGTGCCATTACTTTGACGTTGGTAAATGCCATCAGCATTCAAAAACACTTTACAATAAGCAATATTGCAGACTGGCTGTATTCAGGTGAATAAACCTTTCCATTTATCCCCTGCCACTTTATGCTTGTTATTATTAAGATTATTTTTATTATGACACAGCAAACAAGATCTATATGAAATCCAGCATATAGATCTTGTTTGCTGTGTCATAATAATAATAATAATAATAATAATAATAATAATAATAATAATAATAAGTAATAGCAGTTCATATCTGTGTGGTTTTCTGGCATTGTATATTTCTGCTAATTCTGTGACTGTTCATTTGTATTTTGATTCTGTAGCCCACTTGTCGATGGATGTCCAGAATCAGCAGCATCCACTGCAGTCCTTTTTATCCTGGGCGACGACCGAGCCAGTATAGACTTCATTTTGGTTTGATTCTCCATAATGCTAATGGGTTAGGTGCTCTTAGTTCCACTCCTCAGCTGAGACCTCTCTGGCTTGGTTGGACCTGCCGGTAGTTGCACTACTGCCAGCACAGCTCTCAGCATCATTGGAGCAGTTAAGCCCCCCCACCACGACAAGGTGGCACCTACCGGGGGGGGGGACTCCACCGCTATCAGGACCTCAAGATTGAACTTCAAAGACTCTGGCAGAAACCAGTACAGGTGGTCCCAGTGGTGATCGGCACATTGGGTGCCATGCCAAAAGATCTCAGCCGACATTTTGCAGATGACACCAAACGGAGGGATAGCCAACACTCCAGAAGACAGGAGCAGAATTCAAAACGATCTTAACAGACTAGAGAGATGGGCCGAAACTAACAAAATGAAGTTCAACAGGGACAAATGCAAGATACTTCACTTCAGCAGAAAAAATGGAATGCAAAGATACAGAATGGGGGACGCCTGGCTCGACAGCAGTACATGTGAAAAAGATATTGGAGTCCTCGTGGACAACAAGTTAAATATGAAACTACAATGTGATGCGGCTTCTAAAAAAGCCAACGGGATTCTGGCCTGCATAAATAGGGGTATAGCATCTAGATCCAGGGAAGTCATGCTCCCCCTCTATTCTGCCTTGGTCAGACCACACCTGAAATATTGTGTCCAATTCTGGGCACCGCAATTGAAGGGAGATGTTGACAAGCTGGAAAGCATCCAGAGGAGGGCAACTAAAATGATCAAGGGTCTGGAGAACAAGCCCTATGAGGAGCAGGTTAAAGAGCTGGGTATGTTTAGCCTGCAGAAGAGAAGGCTGAGAGGAGACATGATAGCCATGTACAAATACGTGCAGGGAAGTCATAGGGAGGAGGAAGCAAGATTGTTTTCTGCTGCCCTGCAGACTAGGACACAGAACAATGGCTTCAAACTACAGGAAAGGAGATTCCACCTGAACATCAGGAAGAATTTCCTCACTGTGAGGGCTGTTCGGCAGTGGAACTCGCTTCCCCGGAGTGTGGTGGAGGCTCCTTCTTTGGAGGCTTTTAAGCAGAGGCTGGATGGCCATCTGTCGGGGGTGGTTTGAATGCGATTTCCTGCTTTTTGGCAGAATGGGGTTGGACTGGATGGCCCATGAGGTCTCTTCCAACTCTACTATTCTATGATTCTATGATTCTATGATTTGGAAACAATAGACATTGACAAAATTATGATCTGCCAATTGCAAAAGGCTACCCTACTGGGAACTGCGCACGTCATCAGAAAATATGTGTTGTCGAAGGCTTTCATGGCCGGGATCACAGGGTTGTTGCATGTCTTTCGGGCTGTGTGGCCATGTTTCAGAAGTATTCTCTCCTGACGTTTCGCCTACATCTATGGCAGGCATCCTCAGAGGTTGTGAGGTATGGAAAATCAGAAAATACATCACATAGTCCTAGACACTTGGGAAGTGTTCAACTTGTGATTTTGTGATATGAAATCCAGCATATCTTTCTTGTTTGCTGTGTCATACAATGATGTTGTGTCAATAATAATAATAATAATAATAATAATAATAATAATAATAATAATAATAATAGCAGCTTTATTCTTATAACCTGCCTCCATCTCCCCGAAGGGACTCGGGCAGCTTACATGGTACCAGGCCCAGAAAGCAAGTGTACAAGATATAAAATAAATGCATAACAACAATATAATTAAAAGCATTTAAAACCACAGAATAAAAGCATAAAAATCAATGAGCTTCAGAAGATTGAAAGTAGGATCAATAAAATTGCAAGGGAAAGGGCAGGGCTTGTGCAAAACGCAGGACAATAGAACCAGGAATGGGAAAGTGCTGGAAGCCAGGACAGTAAACAATTTGGACTGGGGAAAGATAGATTACAAGCTGACCTATTGTTCAAAAGCACGTTAAAACATGGTTTTATCCTGTCTCATTATGGAATACCACTTTTTTTTTACAACAGCTTCCTCATATGTGTGTGTGTATAAGTATAGGTTGACTATTCCTTATCCAAAATGCATAGAATATTTGTATTTGTATATGCATACTAAAAGGTAAAGGTAAAGGTTTCCCTTGATATTAAGTCTAGTCGTGTCCGACTCTGGGGGTTGGTGCTCATCTCCATTTCTAAGCTGAAGAGCTGGCATTGTCCATAAACACCTCCAAGGTCATGTGGCCGACATGACTGCATGGAGGCCATTACCTTCCCGCCGGAGCAGTACCTATTGATCTACTCACATTGGCATGTTTTCGAACTGCTAGGTTGGCAGAAGCTGTAGCTAACAGCGAGTGCTCATTCCACTCCCCGGATTAGAACCTACGACCTTTTGGTCCGCAGGTTCAGCAGCTTTAACACACTGCGCCACCGGATATTTGATTATGCATACTACATAATGAAATATTTTGGAGACAGGATCCTAGCTGAAACACAAAATGTATTAATGTTTCATATATATATATATATATATATATATATATATATATATATATATATAATTTCATATAATATTTAAATAATGTTCTGCATTAAAGCAAGTTTGTATACAATGAAGCATCAGAAAGGAAAGGTATCATTATTTCAGTCGCTCTTCCTTTCTGTGGGGGCCCTTTGGAGACTTCTTTTAAAAACTGCAAAAATTGGAGTAAGTTAATAGGAATGGTTTTGTTTCATTTCCTTTTTTAAAAAAAAAAATATCCCAGATTAGGCAGAGATAAAGTTTCTCTATTAACAGATGTGTTTTTAATCTGGCAGCCTGGCTGCCATTATCCATTCATGGTATTTTAGGCATCTGTTAAAGAATTCTGGAGAAAATTGGAAGTAAACCTTTCATGGTGGCTTCCGTTCTTTTAGAAAAAGAATAATCTTAGAAACCTTCCCAGAAAAAGGAAACTGGTAGCACTTTATTTTTAAATTTTGATGCTCTTAAGCAAATGCTTGATTCTCTTTTTCTCTTGCAATCCATGGGAGTTAAATATATGCTTTGGCTGGATCATTTCCTATCTTGCTTACTAATCACCACATTTCTTATTTATTGAAACAGGCATCAAACACACAGAGGGATCTCTCTTATCTTAATTAATGTGCTAGAACTCAGTTCTCTGCAAACAATGCTATTTGCTACACTTTCTATGGTAAGTAGCACTGGATTGAAAGCAGGTGTTGGAATTGTCAGCTACCAAGCAATCCAAATGACTGCTCTGGTGAAACAGCTGAAACCTATTCTCTGGGGTTTTTAATAAACATTGTTAACAGCCTTATCTTTACTGGTGGCAATGAGTTAGTTCATTATGGTGCATTCCAATTGTTCTCATCCAGGATCTCTTACTCAACTGGGACATCAAAGAAAGAGGGAGGGTGCAGAGTTGAATAAACAGATTTGTTTTATTATGTTATCATGATTAAAATGAGCAATTAATTTAATTTCAAAATCCATCATAGAAATTAAATCAAGGTGTTTTTTTGAAAAAGGGAATAAGAGACCATCAATACTATGCATCTGTCGATCTTCCTCCCCACACCTTGCATTTATCTACAACAGGGATGTTGAAAAGTGCAGTTTGACATGTGGTCCGTAGACCCTACATTTGCAGCCTTCACCAGTTCCCCAAGGACCCCCAATTCCCCATTTTCAAGAAATGATTTAGCATAATTTATATTCACCCCCTAATTTGCACCATCCCCATCCAAAATGCACACACACTGGTTTCCATTTTCCCCAGGATACAACCAAAAGGAAGTTATTTAGGGTGTTGATATGACCATTGACAAAATAGTGAAAAGCAGAGACATCACACTGGCAACGAAGGTCCGCATTGTCAAAGCAATAGTATTCCCCATAGTAACCTATGGTTGGGAGAGCTGGACCATAAGGAAGGCTGAGCGAAGGAGGATAGCCGCTTTTGAACTCTGGTGCTGGAGGAAAATCCTGAGAGTGCCTTGGACCGCAAGAAGACCCAACCAGTCCATCCTCCAGGAAATAATGCCTGGCTGCTCACTGGAGGGAAGGATATTGGAGGCAAAGTTGAAGTATTTTGGCCACATCATGAGAAGATAGGAAAGCTTGGAAAAGATCATGATGCTGGGGAAAATGGAAGGAAAAAGGAAGAGAGGCCAACCAAGGGCAAGATGGATGGATGGTATCCTTGAAGTGACTGGCCTGACCTTGAAGGAACTGGGGGCGGCGATAGCTGACAGGGAGCTCTGGCATGAACTGGTCCATGAGGTCACGAAGAGTCGAAAATGACTAAATGAATGAAGAAGAAGAATGACCATTGATTACATTTTTGCATATGGCATAACAAATGACTTTAACATTTCAATTTTTAAATATGGGCCAAAGCCAGAGAAAGTATTCTTCTACTAGAGTGGAAATGTGAATGGATCTCCCAGGTCCAAAAGCATAGGAAATTGAAAGACAATGGGAGAGCAATATAGTTAAATCAGAAGAGGGAATCATAGAGTACATTGGCTTCCTGCAGCATTTTTCTGGCGACATTGTGTCCCATAAAAAAGGTAAATGTTTCCCCTGATGTTAAGTCCAGTTGTGACTGACTCTGGGGGTTGGTGCTCATCTCCATTTCTAAGCTGAAGAGCCAGCATTGTCCATAGACATCTCCAAGGTGTGGCCGGCATGACTGTGTGGAGTGCCGTTACCTTCCCGCCGGAGCGGTACCTATTGATCTACTCACATTGGCATGTTTTCGAACTGCTAGGTTGGCAGGAGCTGGAGCTAACAGCAGCCGCTCCCACCGCTCCCGGTCATGACTGGACTTAACGTCAGGGGAATACCTTCACCTTCACCATAAATAATGTTTAGTTTTATCCTGTTTTTGATTGCTTATAAATGGCCTTGGGTCCTCCCAACCCTGCTCTACGCCTGTGAAACGTGGACGATCTATAGACATGACACCCAACTCCTGGAGCGTTCCATCAGCGTTGCCTCAGAAAAATCCTGCAAATGTCTTGGGAAAACAGGCGGACAAATGTCAGCATGCTTGAGAAAGCAAAGACCACCAGCATTGAAGCGATGCTCCTATGCCATCAACTTCGCTGGACTGGCCACGTTGTCCGAATGCCCGATCACCGTCTCCCAAAGCAGTTACTCTACTCCGAACTCAAGAACGGAAACGGAATGTTGGTGGGTAGGAAAAGAGATTTAAAGATGGGCTTAAAGCCAACCTTAAAAATTGTGGCATAGACAATGAGAACTGGGAAGCCCTGGCCCTTGAGCGCTTTAATTGGAGGTCATCTGTGACCAGCAGTGCTGTGGAGTTCGAAGAGGCACGAATGGAGGGCTTAAGGGAGAAACGTGCCAAGAGGAAGGCCCGTCAAGCCAACCCTGACTGAGACCGCCTTCCACGTGGAAACCGATGTCCTCACTGCAGGAGAACATGCAAATCAAGAATAGGTCTCTTCAGCCATCTACGGATCCATCCCCAAGATAGCGAAGACGGAGGACCATCATTCTCGAACTACGAGGGATCGCCTAAGTAAGTAAGTCACTTATTATTGTATTGGCGATGGAAATCATGCAACTCTCATGATGCTGGATTGCAGTCTTCAGCATTCCTCACAACTGGCTATGCTGGATAGTGCTAACGCAAGCTGAAGTCCACATCTGACTACCACCTCTGATATATGCATATAAAATGTACTGTTAGAAATTACATTGAGAATTTTCAATCATATATTGAAAAAAAAATCTCAAAATATTTAGTACACAGCAAGAGGTATAAAACATTGTATGTGAAATTATTCTTCTATAGCTTTATAGAAGTTTCTTTATGTTAGAGAGGTAAGATTATTCCATCCTCAGAAACAAGAATGAATAATTACATTGCTTGTCTCCAGCTGCAGGAGAAAATGAGTAGTATCCACAGTATTCTCCTCATATAACAACATCTCCATATTACGGAGGAATTATTCTATGAAAGAAAATAATATTTTATGGTGAAAACATGTTTTCTGGGAAAGAAACAGTATTTTCTACATATTTTTGCCATAAAATATCACATTTTCCTCCACGGAATGATTTCAACACAATACTTCAAGAGTTTTGAATACCAGGAGAAAATTGTACAAAATCTTCACTGGTCTGTTGTTCTTATTTTTCAACTTGGGAATGAACCATTGCAAATATTTTCCCCACCCCTACTTTGTATAAGTTTAGGATTGTAAAAGTTTCCACAGAGTTACTTTTCTGAACTATACTTTCAAACTTGATACTGAAGTCTTTTTACTCATATCGTATCTTGAGTTTTTTCTCTGTGGATATGGATGTGCATGCGTGTGACTGTGAACATTAAGTCATGGGATGCTACTGTAATCCTTGAAATGTGTGGGTGAAGCACAATACCAGTGCTTTTTCTGACCAATAAATTAAACCTCAGGGTGTTTCCTGTGTGCTATTTTTCTTATTATCAGCCCAAACAATATGAGACACATGCATCACTGGAGCTCTGGCTTCTGGCTAAATGCTAAGACAAACTAGGAAAGAATGAAAGGCCAGGCATTAAGACCACATTTGTCAAACAAGATTCTGATTGTTTGGAAGTGAATGTCATTCTCTACAGAGATTTAGTGTTCTGAGAGACTGTAAAAGTGAAATATTTTTATCTAGGCAGGGATATTTTTATAGTAAACTAGCTTGGTACCTGGCAATGTCCGGATTATTTGAAAAGTCATTTTGTATTTTTACAAAGAAAATGCATAAGGTGCCAAGTTAGATCCAAGACCATCGTTGGTGGGGTTCAGAATGCTCTTTGATTGCAGGTGAACTATAAATTCCAGCAACTACAACTCCCAGATGTCAAGGTCTATTCCCCCCAAACCCCACCAGTATTCAAATTTAGGCATATCAGGTATGTGTGCCTTGTTTGGGTTCATAGTGCTCTCTGGATGTAGGTGAAATACAACTCCTATAAAGCAAGGTCAATTTCACCCAAACCTTTCCAGTATTTTTCATTGGTCATGGGAGTTTTGTGTGCCAAATTAGGTCCAAGTCCATTCTTGGTGGGGGCAAGAGTTCTGCCTTGATGCAGAGTGAAATACAACTTCCATCATGTTGAGTAAGTCCCCCAAATCCCTCCAGTATGTTCAGTTGCTGATCAATTCCTCTCTGTTTGCTGTGCATCACAGAAAAGGGTGGAAAAGGTTATGGGAGATGTAGTGGATGGGGTCATACAAATTCCACACCAATAGAGAGAGTAAGATCATTTCCAGACAGGCCCTATATCCCAGGAACTGATCCTAGGATTTCTGCTTTAAATTATTATATGAGTCTGCACTGCCAGATAATCTGGGATAAACAGAAAACCTTGGATCAGATGGTGAGATATAGGACCTGTCTGGAAGGGCCCAAAGAAACACTGAGATCAGGGCCGGCCCAACATGGAGGCCACGTGAGGCGACCGCCTTGGGCGCAGGTCCCGGGGGGGGGTGCCATCAGGCTTCCCCCCCCAGCAGGGATCATGGGCTCGCTCGCCAGTGAACAGGAAGGTGTGTGGGAGGTGGGGTCAGGGCGAGCAGCACGGGAGGCAGGGCCAGGGCACGGGAGGTGGGACCCGCCGGCGCCATGGGAGGCGTGGCCATGTGCCTCCTGCGGCACATGGCCACGCCTCCCGCAGCGCCGGTGGGGGGGGCGCAATTTTACCCACCCGCTTTATATTTTCAATTTTCTCCGGCCGGCCCTGACTGAGATGTCAGTGGTGGAGGAAACACAGAAACTCTAGGATGAAATTGACGCCTTATGAAAGCATTTGTTTGGGTGGTGGGCAGTATTGTGTTTGTGGAGGGCATAAGTGGGGGCTGGTGGCTCTTGTACATGTTCACGGTACTCTCTATAACCTTTACAAAGAAGGGATTCCCTAAAATGCAAAGGCAAGAGGCCACTATAACTAGAAATATAATTCAATAATACAAACCATAAAACAGTAATTTCTATATATGCTATTGTCATAGAACATTCAATGTACAGCCAAGGATGATAAAAATTCAAAAATATACTAAATGCTTCAAAAAACATATTGAATTACATTTCTAGTTATAGTGGCCTCTTGCTTTTACTCTCTATAACCTGCAATATCATTGGAGGGAGGGCCTTTTGTGGCTCCTCATCGGTGGGGGTCATTGTTGAAATCCGAGCCTGTCTGAAAGTGGCAGTCCCAGCCACATACATACATACATACTTTCACTTTTATTGTGGCTATATATAGATATAGATATCCTACATTGAAATTCAATGGTAATGTCTTGTACATATTATCCTTTCCATAGAAGCTTCTCTGTATCCATATTGGAAAGACAGTAAGGCAAGGTTGGGTCAAGTCCAATTTGATTATACCACATTGTAGGGCAGATGTGGGGACGTTGGTGGGTCTAGGTGTATTTTTCTGCCACATGAGCATTCTGTGGCCACACGGACAACCAATCCTCCAACTCCAAATTGGTTGAAAGTTTATTTCTGGTTCCAAAACTGAGTTTTGGATATTAAATACTACGGAAGGCCTTACAACCTATTTAAAGGCTTGATTATTGCACCTGCTGACTTCCAATAACAACAATTCACCTTCATTAACCCTCACTACCACAAATTATGTAGTCAAGTCTCCTGCATTTTGACCAGAAAAAGATCATTCTGGAGATTTTCTAAGTTTTGAGGACCATAAAAGCCTCCTTGGATGGGGGCCATGTAGCAAAAGAGCCATACATTCCTAGTTTAGGGCATGGTGGCACAGTGTGTTAAAGCACTGAGCTGCTGAACTTGCGGACCAAAAGGTCCCAGGTTCAAATCTTGGGAGCAGAATGAGCGGAATGAGCACCCTCTGTTAGCCCCAGCTCCTGCCAACCTAGCAGTTCGAAAACATGCAAATGTGAGTAGATCAATAGGTACCGCTCCGGCAGGAAGGTGGCAGTCATGCCAGCCACATGATCTTGGAGATGTCTATGGACAATGCCAGCTCTTTGGCCTAGAAATGGAGATGAGCACCAACCCCAGAGTCAGTCACGACTGGACTTAACATCCGGGGAAACCTTTACCTTTACCTAATTTTTGAGAATCCATAGGACATTTCTGCTTTGCCCCAGAGTGTGAGGCTTTATGACGCACTTCACTTTGTCTTAGTTATTGAAATGCAGTTCCACCCCCCTCCCATGTCAGTCTAAAGCCAGAAAAGACATTTATTTTACAAGCCGGGAGGGACCAGAAGTGTGCAATTTCCATTTTGGGAGCAACAATCCTTTTCAGCGTTCAAAGAGCTCAATGTTTGAAGAGTTCAGTCTTTGCACCCACCCAAGCCCCATTGGCCCTTTAGACCTTTTGAGATTCTTCCTACAAATATCGGCTACTCATCTGTACTCTTCCTTGGTGATTTCTCCCTTTTCTATTTTTTTTAAATACAAACTTCTGTTAAATTTCAATATTAAAGGGTGACACAATTCAGTAAACCCAATTATTGTATGCAGTTGCAACACTAGATCCATCTCAACCATCCTCCCAGGAAATTTGTATTTGTATTTTTGGTTATACATAGTAACATTGTGTCAAACTGAAAGGAATGTAGGTGAAGAAGACAAAATATGTGACTCATTGGTGACTGAGGTCTCCCTGTCTGCCTCAAAACGTGGAATTGTCTAGTTCAACCATGTCCCTATGCAGGAAACAAACAAACAATACAAGAACAAAAAACCACAAGCCCTCATCAAAGAAAAAAAAATAAGTATTTCACATTGTGTTTGTATTTCTCAATATCAAACCACATTCTATTTTGACGAGAAATTCTAACAGCTGGTAAACTGGCCGGGATTTCTGGGAGTTGTAAGCCAAAAATATTTGGGGACCCCAGGTTGAGAACCACTGCTTTACCTCTTTGCTGTGGATAGCAGGACACGTGGTATCCATCATTCTGGCTAACAAATTGTCTCTGTTATCTACCACCTTTTGGCATCTTCTGTCTGAGATGGCTGCATCACTTTGCCTAATGATAGGAGCAGCACAGATGGAAAATATTCCATTAGAACCTCATTTGCGTGGATTCAATATCCACAGTTTCACTTACCCACATTTAAAAAAATGCCTCACCCCAAAGCATTTGTGGGCCTCTCTAAGTCCATGCAGTCATGCCGGCCACATGACCTTGGAGGTGTCTACAGACAACGCTGGCTCTTCGACTTAGAAATGGAGATGAGCACCAACCCCCAGAGTCAGACATGACTGGACTTAATGTCAGGGAAAACCTTTACCTTTAACCTAAGTCCTCTGGTACTATTCTAGACCTATTCTATGGTATGCCTCTGGCCCACATATAGTCAAAACACAAGGTTCGCTATTATCTACACTTTGAGCTATCCAAAGAGGCTTTTGGAACATATCACCCACTATTATCTGAAATGTACTGTCTTTTTTTTTTTGGTTTACAGATTTTTTGCTAACTATTACGGCTCAGGACCAATACCTTGCTATTCCCATTGCATAGATAAATGACAGAGAAAAAACAATAATACATTTTAATGTTTTGATTTCAGAGACATCTCAGTTATCAAAGTTCTGAATATCAATCACCTTGAGTTAGCAATTGCCAGGAGAAACAGATAGGAAAGAAAATGTATTTAATCAAAATACAGATAATATCTTAAGTATATGTAAAAAAAATCCTTGGGTGGGGCTATGTGGTTGAAACCTACAAAATTTACATCTCTCATATATTTCACACAATTTTAGTATGAATATTTAATTTCCCCATTTTATTATGGTTCTTTTACACCTTCATTTTATGCCCATCACTACCATCCTTTCAATTCCAGAGAGTTCAGCCATATAAGCAGAGAATGGAAACAATAGCATTTGCCTTGGCTGACCAGCCACGTATCATGAATAATGTATATCTAATAACATTGTAAAAAGGACAGCCGACAGACAAAAGGTAGCATGAAAATAGATTGCCACATTACTTAACGCTTGTAAAGAGTTTTACAGAAATGTTTGAAACTCTAAGCTGACAAATAGATTGTTTGTTTCCCAACGGCTATGAAAAACAAAATCTGAGTCAACTAGCAAATGTATTCTATGATGCCTTTATTACAGACCAAGAAAGAAAACTCAGCCATTGGCCAAGAATTAGAATGTCAATGACCTTCTTTAACAGTTTTTGACATTTTCCGTTTAATATTGCTGTCTCACCTCTTGTTAATTTCTCCCAATGATTACATGTCATTTAAAATGCATTTGCTTGCACTTTGGATTGATTATGTGCACGTGGTTTTGTCTTTGGTAAGCACAATAACAAGAAGTGAATTGTAAGTTTCTCAACTTCCACTGTGTTGCACTTAGTCAAATCCCACCTGCATACTGGGTTTCTTCCTGTTCCTGTTGTATGTTGAGTTGTAGTTTTTCCTTGGAGATTTGTGCATATGTAATGCATTTTTCCATATGTAGAAATAGATATGCATTTTCTCTGAGCCGTTTATTCCTCATATTAAATGAAGTATATTTTTGCATTTTTAATTTGTGCATTTTATCTATTTCATGTTTTACAATTGATGCCTTATTTTGCATGTACAGTAAAGTCTCACTTATCCAACATTTGCTTATCCAACAATCTGGATTATCCAACGCATTTTTGTAGTCAATGTTTTCAATACATTGTGATATATTTATGCTAAATTCGTAAATACAGTAATTACTACATAGCATTACTGTGTATTGAACTACTTTTTCTGTCTAATTTGTTGTATAACATAACATAATTTGTAAAATCATAACCTAATTTGATGTTTAATAGGCTTTTCATTAATCCCTCTTTATTATCCAACATAGTCGCTTATCCAACATTCTGCTGGCCCATTTATGTTGGATAAGTGAGGCTCTACTGTACATTATTTCTCCAGAAAAACACGGTATGCCTTATAAATCTACAATTTGCAAGGCTTGCTTTATTTTTCTTGCAATTAATCTCAACAGATACAAAAAGGCTGTGTTGTGAAGGACCGTCAAATTTTAAAATAATCTTTCTATTCCTAATTTGTTTTAAGTCACATAGAGTAGCAGCAATGGAACAGGAATTATAGCCTTACAGGGCTTTTCTGGAGAACGTGGTAATGGCTGAATGGCATTTTCCATCTTGGGATTGTAACAGAAGTTATATATGTATGTACATATATATACATATACATATATATCTATACAGTAGTGAAATAATATATTAATATATATGATGATGATGATACTAATAATAACTTTTGCAAAAAAAAAAATGTATATTCACCTCCCTTCCTAACCAATATCATGTTACAATGCAACACCTAATTTACAAAACCTAACATATGGAAAATTGCCTTTTGTATAACACATCTTTCCAAGACTCCAGAGAATTAAGGCCTCAAAGTCAGACGCAGAAATTTTCTAATTAGAAAAACACAAAGCCATAGCCTCCTAGTATGTAGGGGGAGGAGGGATGTGAATAAGGATTTCTCTCTGTCTCCAGTATGATCCTGATAGGGCTAATTTCATTGTGACACGGTTTTATGTGGTTATGTAAATGGCACTGCCCTTCTTTTGTCAGCAAGAGAGTAATTTTCCCAAGAGGTTTCTCATTGTGAAACACCAGCTGGTAGGTATTTTTTACATTGTTAACCCCTATTACTATGAGGGAGGGAGGGGGAGGAGAACCCCAATCAGAATAAAAGAAGCGTAGATTTTTATCTTTATATTTTATCATAATTCTTCTCCTAGGAGACTAGTAGAGAAAGGGAGCTTAGTGGCTGCTGGCAACTTCAATTTATGTTCTATTAGTATACATTGTCAAGATAAGATCTGAGTTAAGACACTTTCTATAATCATTGCCAGCCTCTATGTAGCATGGCTGTCAGTTTTAGAAATTAATTCCCACACAACCTTAAGCACAATGTAATCCCTCCCAAAACTATCCATTAAAAATTAGAACATTTAATGTAGATTTGCATCGTACCATTAACTGGAGAAATGACCAAATAATGAGAAATGTTAAAATGAGGCCAAATATAAGGTTGACCCAGTGGTTTTTATTTCGACTTACAAGGGCCTGGGATTTGGGTAGAAGTGCCATGTATTTATCTTCCAGCAAGTGGCTAGCCAAGGAAAAAAACAACTATTGGATTTCTCTCAAGGCTTAAGTGTTTCATTCAAGGGAAGATTGAGTTCCCATCTACATTGTTATATAATGCAGTTTGAAACTGCGTTATATAGTAAGCTTAGACTCATATAATGCAGTTCAATGCATTTGAACTGCATTTATATTATGAGTCACCATTAACTATATTGGATTCCTTTCCACTTGTTCAGCCTGATAACGTATACAAGATCTTGGTAGAAATGAAGGCGACCACCTGTCAATTAGCCAATTAGCTTCAAGGAGGTAGTAGTAGTAGTAGTAGTACTAGTAGTAATAGCAATATTTTATTTTTATCCTGCCCCATCTCCCCAGTGGGACTCCGGGCAGTTTACAAAAAAAGAAAAAGGAAAAACATTCAACGCCAGCATAATATAATAGACAGATCAAATCATAGACAATAAAATAAACAACATTGAGGTGTGCTTATAAAACAACTCAAAATAACAAAATTAAAATTTCAGCATATGAATAAGACATTGAGACACATTTAACTAATAACTCTAGTAATAATAAACAAAGCATTAAAAGCATAGGCAATTTGTGGCAAGCCAACAGGGCTGAATCAGAATGTTTGATAAAGTGCTAATAGTAAGACCTTTATTATAGAAACTGGCACAGGATCACACTCAACTGGACAACTATCGGCCAGTTTCAAATCTCCCCTTTCTAGGCAAGGTACTAGAGAAGGTAGTGGCCTCTCAGTTCCAAAGTTTCTTGGATAAAACCGATTATCTGTCTCAATTTCAATCCGGTTTCAGACCTGGCTATGGAACAGAGATGACACTGGTCACCTTGGTGGATGATCTACAAAGAGAACTACACAGGGGAAGTGTGTCCCTGTTGGTTCTCCTAGACCTCTCAGTGGCGTTGGATACCATTGACCATGGTATCATTCTGGGTCATCTCTCCAGGATGGGGCTAGGAGACATTGTTTTACAGTGGTTCTGATCCTGCCTGGATGGTTGAACCCAGAAGGTGATGCTGAGGGACCCCTGGCTGGTGGCCTGTGGATCCCTCTGCAGTGTCTCAGAGACCGCAGAGTCGTGACCCCGTCACCATTATGAATCAGACCGAAGAAGATATGGGGTTTGTGCCATTTCCGCACGATTCTGCTCCCTTCCAGATGTCCCCTGTTGACATTTTTAGCCCACAGTTAATTAAAAAGGGCCTTGACTCACAGCCCGGTTCTCCAGAGAACGCTATGTTTGACCGCAAATTGTTTTGGGAAACATCTCACGCGGAGAAACAGAATTTGAGGAGAAGCACTAGATTAGCGGAGAGAGCAAGCGTTAATTAAGCCGGTTCCCTTGAGAGTTTCCTGGGAGGATTGCAGCTGGCAAGTTGTTGACTTAGTCCACTTTCCTTTGGGAAAGAGTGTTCAGACACCTGGCTGGAAAGGAGAGCAAAGTCCCATAAAAGTTCTGGGCGCCAACTGTCCCTTGTGGTGTTCAACGTATCAGTTGAGGAATTCACATCGACTCTAGTTCTGCAGCGTGCTACTCTCAAGTAGACCGGCATTGCATCTCGTCTCCCTGTCAAGCCTGGACAGCGATTCAGCTTTACCATGACTAACTTTGCCTTGCTTTGCATCCTAGCCTCGGATTTGAGCCCTGGAACTCTTTGACAGATCTTGCCTTAATCCCCACTCAAACAGCCTAAAGGTTTGAGTGTGTTTCGGTTATTGGATTTAAAACTTTGAACTGGACATCTACTTTCATATTACTGGACTATATTTGTCCTTTCCTGAAAGGTCTACTGCTGGACTGTATACTCTGCTTATTTTTAGTTGTCTGCTTTATTTCTTTAATAAAGATATTAGATTGTTTATTGGCCTTCGTGTCTGATTCCCAGTGCTCACGCTGCCCTGAGTTGTCACACCCTCAAGGTTCCATCTTGTCCCCCATGCTGTTTAACATCTACATGAAACTGCTAGGAGAGATCATCCAAAGTTTTGGAGTTTGGTGTCAAATATATGCAGATGACTCCCAACTCTATTACTCCTTTCCACCTAAAGGTCCTGGTCCTAAACCGGTGTATGTCATCAGTAATGGACTGGATGAGGGCTAACAAGTTGAAACTAAATCCAGAAAAGACAGAGGTGCTCCTGATCAGTCAGAAGGCAAATCAGGGTATAGGAATACTGTCTGTGTTGGATGGAGTTACACCCTTCCTGAAGACACAGGTCTGCAATTTGGGGGTAATCCTGGATTCACCGGTTACCCTGGAAACTGAAGTGTTGGCAGTAGCCAGAAGCACTTTTGCACAACTAAACTTGTGCACCAGCTGCGCCCTCACCTTGAGACACCAGATCTGGCCATGGTAGTCCATGCCTTAGTCATATCATAGCTGGATTACTGAAATGCTCTCTATGTGGAGCTGCCTTTGAAGATAGTTTGGAAGCTTTAACTGATTCTGAGATTGGCCATATTACAAATTGGAACACCGTACAGGGAATCACTCCCATGTTGTGGCAGCTCTACTGGCTGCCGGTCTGCTTCCAGGCTAAATACAAACTGGTGGTTATTACCTTTAAAGCCCTAAATGGTTTGTGCCCAGACTGTCTGGCAAACTACATCTCCATATACAAACCTGCTCAGTCATTACGGTCAGCAGAGCAGGCCCTGCTCTTGGTCCCACCCCATCTCAAGAGCAGCTGATGGGAATGGGGGGGGGGCTTCTCTGTGATTGCCCCTACCTCTGGAACTCTCTCCCTAAAGAAATAAATATGCCCCCTCCTTACTCTCTTTTTAAAAAACAGCAAAAATTGCATTTATGTACTTTAGCATATAGAGAGGAGGAGGTTTAGAATATTATGTATATTACCACCAAAGGGAAATGGTGTTTCACCCTGGGTTTGTTGGCTGCATAAAATTTTAATAATTTTAAATGTGTTTTTAGATTTGGCTAGATTTGTGTTGTGTTTTAATGTTAGATGTGAAGTAAGTGATCGATTTTGTTATTACATTTTTGATTATGTGTTATAATTTTGTATTATATGTGGATTTAGTTTTAGGATTTGTTTGGGTTGTTTATTTGGTTTTGTTGGTTTGTTATGGCATTGAATGTTTGCCATTCTTTTGTTGGAGACCGCCCTGAGTCCCCTCGGGGAGATAGGTGAAGGATATAAATGATGATGATGATGATGATGATGATGATGATGATGATGATGATTATATAATTCAGTTAGAAACTGCAATATATAGGGGTGTAAATAGGGCCCGAGATAACAGTCTAGGGTAGACACCTGACATCAGCTGAAACCTCATCTCTCCCTCTTACTTCTTTCAGGTTGAATAAACTAAATAGGATATAGATGAAATAGAATGGACTTTAGTGAACCCAACCTTCTGTGTCTGGTCTCATTATTCCATGGTTGTTAATTTATTTGACTTACATTTCTTTTTTCAGATCTCCTATTCAATCTTGGAGCCTCCAGTGGCTCAGTGTGTTCAAGCACTGAGCTGCTGAACTTGCAGACCGAAAGGTCCCAGGTTCAAATCCCAGGAGCGGAGTGAGCGCCGCTGTTAGCTCCAGCTTCTGCCAACCTAGCAGTTCGAAAACATGCAAATGTGAGTAGATCAATAGGTACCGCTCCAACGGGAAGGTAACGGAGTTCCATGCAGTCATGCCAACCACATGACCTTGGAGGTGTCTATGGACAATGCCAGCTCTTCGGCTTAGAAATGTAGATGAGCACCAACCCACTGAGTCAGACACGATTGGACTTAATGTCAGGGGAAACCTTTACCTATTCAATCTTATCCAGAAATGTTTTAATGACCTCTTAAGATGTGTTCTCCAATAGTTTGATAATTTTACATTTAATTTTTTCTGATGTAAAATCAAATAAATGATTGTTCAATATTAAATCTTTTAAAATCATTTCAATTCTTCATGTTGTTAGGTTCATTTTATTGCACACAACCCTGATATCTCTGGATAGCAACCAGAATATAAAGAATTTAATGAAAAAAACAAAAAAACAAAAATAATATATGTAGGCATGGGGTACTACATTTTCCAGAATCTTACCATAGATTGGCCAGTGATCATGGTGGCTCAGAGTATTATAGCTGTTGTAATTTAGAAGGTAACGATCCAGACTCTACATCTTTTTCATTAATAATAGGTCCCTCCAAATTACTTACTGTATTGATTTCAAAGTATTTCACAGTAGAAGAGAGCTCTCATTCAGTTGGGGAATAATGATCTTTTAAACTGGTATATTGATTCTGATTTCGTTTTAATTCTTGGAAGTACAATATTATAATATTGATTGTAACTTTAAATGTTTCACTATTATTACTACTGATTACTTAGTATTATATTTCAGATGCTTCATATTGAAATAATTTTGCTGTTAATGATTTCTGAACCAATCAGTTCCAAAACCATATCCACTCAAAAATGGTCCTAAAATCATAAAAAGTGGTCCTTGAAGACTTCATTTTTATGTATGAAAAATGATATTTTTCAATTAATTTTTATAAGAATTTATTATTCTGATGTGGAAAGAACTTGGCATTTTAAACATTTGATCAGGACAAACATGAACTGACAGTTTGGGATGTATTCTGCACAAAAATTGCACATGTTTGATTTGCTTAGAAAATATGTCCATGCAGGAATAATTCCTTCACAGAAAATGCTGTTTTCTGCGCAAAAACCACCAAATGCAAAATTTGCACAGAAAATGTCCTCAGTATGTAATAGGCTTTGAAAATGGCAACTTTTGAAGACTTTCTTGTAATGAGAAGAAAACTGTTAAAATTATTCATTATTTCAACTGAGAAATATATTCTTAATCCATCTAATTTGTCTCATTGCTTTTTTGTTTTATTTCTAGGATGTCACCTTGAACATTTATGTTACAAACAGCATGACATCCCCCCCCCAAAAAAAACACAAATAAATATTGAATTTGGCTGGTGCAAATGAAAAAACAAATCACTTTAGTGAATTTTTGGGGAAAAAACAACAACCCGATATTTGCAAAGAATAGGTAGAAGGAACTCTACAAGTTTTTTTAAAAGCAGTTTAGGGAGATGGTGAAAATGGCAGATCTTATCTATAAATGTTGTTGGTATCCTCTTTATTTGTTGGAAGTGCTAGATAATCATCTAGAAAATATATTTGCAGGAGGATGCTACAATATATGGTAACTGCCACAAGAAATTGTAGTCTGTAGTCTTTGCAGTTTTATCTATCTAAAATACATTTTGTGTGAATTATTTTGTGTTTCTTCTAAATAAAATGTGTTCTAAAAATAGAAATGTATTTGAGAATAAACATGAAAACTCATGTCTTTTGAAAAATAAAACAACATGCTACCTTCATCTATAAATACTGCAATTATAAGGTTGGCCAGTGGAAACAATATTAACATAATAACTTTTTGAAAAAGTAAACTTTCCTTGTTATTTCAATGGGTAGGGTACATTTACTTATTCATTACTCTTTTTGTCTTCTCCGAGCTCCCCACTGTATTAAAGGGAATTGTTAATAGGCTGTAAAGCTCCATTGGCATATTTAAACTCCACCAGATGGAATTTAGAATTGAGATGTAAAATCTTAATGGAGCCACAGTACTAGACAATACTAACATATACTTTTGTGATTGTCTTCCCATTGTATTTAAGATTCAGCTTTGACTTCTTTTTAGCTTACAGTGGGGATCTGCAACCCCTCTGAGAAAGAGAAGGTTAATTCTTTCCATTTCCTAGCATTCAACTGAGGAACTAGAGGATTACAAGTGACACTGACATCATACTCAGTTTGAAAGGATTTGTCTTTTTAATTCAGTTGTGTTCTTTATTATGTCCTAGCACCTCTTCTTATTTTAGTATTTCAATTTAAGGGCTTCAGTACAGATGGAAAATTCAGAAATGTGCTGAACTGGTAAAATCTTTTACCTTTACAAAGGTAAAATCCAAGTTTTGGAATATCTGACTTATTGTGGTGACTCAAGTGCTTTGGAAGACATTCACCTGATGGAAATGATTTGAAATAAAATTCAAAATGGGATATTCTCACTGACTTAATGTATGATTTATGTTTCCTGTATAGAAATAAAATGTATTTTTTTGCACAAAATAAGTGAAAATTGTACATATTTGAAGACTTCCTTAGAAAATTGCTAAAAATTACATATTACTTCCTTCAAGAATGAAATTGAAAAATATATCCTATTTTCTTAGAAAGTAAACTACTGTATATATTTGTGTATGTGTTGACCTCATATACAAGTTGAAGGCAGATTTTGAGGCCAAAATTTTAATTTTATTTTATTGTGTGTGTGTCAGGAGCAACCGGAGTTGCTTCTGGTGTGAGAGAATTGGCCGTCTGCAAGGACGTTGCCCAGGGGACGCCCAGATGTTTTGATGTTTTACCATCCTTGTGGGAGGCTTCTCTCATGTCCCCGCATGGAGCTGGAACTGATAAAGGGAGCTCATCCGCACTCTCCCCGGGTGGGATTTGAACCTGGCAGCCTTCAGGTCAGCAACCCAACCTTCAAGTCACAAGGCTTTTATCCCCTAGGCCACCGGAGGCTCCTGATAAATTTTTATATGATTTGCGGATAAATTAGGGGCTATTCCAGCCACCTCTGGCTACTAGTGCTGCCATTTTCCTGTCCAGGCATTCAAAAAGTCCAGAAGCTGTGCTATGGCAGACAAAGCAGAAGTACTGTATAAGTGCTTTTCTCAAGTTCTCCCAGAACTAAGCTTGCCACTGATCTCAGAAAAGTAAGAGGTTATTGAATATCTTCAAAATACCCCTCAGATCAAATGAAGAGAAGATTTTAACATTCTTATCAACAGCAGCCAGGATTGTCTATGCTAGATACTGGAAACAAGATAAGATACCTACGATAGAAGAATGGCTAGTCAAAATACTAGAAATAAAAAATATGGATAGATTAACCTTTCTGATAGCCAAACACCAAGGAAAACCGAGAAAAGAAACCAATTGGAGACAATTAGAAAAGTATTTAAAATCTAAAAAAATTAACTAAAAGAAAAGAAAAATTAAGAAGATTGAAAGAAGAAGGGAAAATTAAGCCACTTCTCTCCAGCAATAGATACTGAAGACAGAGAAGACTGATACAAATTACTGAGAAAAGAATGTGGGACTGTTAAGAATTTGTACAGGATGAAAAGGAAAATGATATACAACCAATGGGAATGTCCTGGAAGTACCTCTCCCGTAACCCTATTCCAACCCTGAATCTCCCCTCTTTTACCCGCCCCACCCTTCCCCCCTTTTTCCTTCCTCAATCCTAACCCCCTTTACCCCCAAATGTTTTTATGTATACCAAAATTTAAATAAATATTTTTTTTAAAAAAAAGAAAAGTAAGAGGTTCCCTTTTTGATAAGAATTAAAGTACAGTACTTATATTTGACTCATAGACAAATTGACCTAGGAGTTTTGGGTCAATTTTTGACTAAAACCTTAAACATCATTCTTGGCAGTGCTAGATAAATTTTCTAATTACAGTAGAGTCTCACTTATCCAACACTCGCTTATCCAACGTTCTGGATTATCCAATGCATTTTTGTAGTCAATGTTTTCAATACATCATGATATTTTGGTGCTAAATTCATAAATACAGTAATTACTACATAGCACTACTGCATATTGAACTATTTTTTCTTTCAAATTTGTTGTATAACATGAAGTTTTGGTGCTTAATTTGTAAAATCATAACCTAATTTGATGTTTAATAGGGTTTTCCTTAATCTCTCCTTATTATCCAACATATTCGCTTATCCAACGTTCTGCCGGCCCGTTTACGTTGGATAAGTGAGACTCTACTGTACTTATAAATTGCAATAAATGATCCTGCTGATCTGAAATAATGTTTTCTTGTTTTCACTGTGAGCATGCAAATTTTCCTCACTTACTTTATTAATCTCCACATTTAGGAGAATGTTTTTATTCAAAATAAAAGTTCAAAAACATTTTAGGAGACACACATTTGTTCTTATTTGTTTGTTTTTTTAAGCATTATAAACACTGAAGTTTTAAACAACATAGTATTTTCAGTGGAGGTGATTTCATTACCCAAATAAAGGCAGATGATCTTTTCATATTGAAAAGCCCACCTGATCATGTTAATAGATTCTGGTTTGCCTTTTTTTCTCCCCAATGATTCTCTTACTAAAAATGCATTAGCCTACTGAATTGGAACTGATTTATAGCATGCTGGGAAGCCACTGCTACATGCAATTGCAAGCATTTATTCCTACATACATTGACATTTATGGAATCATTGTCTTTTAGTAAAAAAGAAAAAGAGAGAAGAAAACGGGAACAATAAAACCACACATCCTTTCTAAGCATGGGTTTCAGATGGATGAGCAAAAGGTAGGTCAGGCTGAAATGATTAAGAATATTGAGAAAGAGATCCTTCCCTTTGAAAATTAAGCCTCTGGAATCTCTGCTTTGTAAATTTAATCACATGTAAACATGTGCATATACATATCTGGAGGGTCATCTCAGTGTATGGCTCATAGAAATATAGATTTATAGAGTTGGAAGAGACCATAAGGGCCATCCACTTTAACCCCATATCATGCAGGAATGGTGTATAGTAGGTTATTGTCTTAAAGCTGTTATTATGCTAAGCAATATCTACTAGTGTGATGAGACGTTCTCCCCCTTCATCTTCTCTGCAGCCTTCTGCACTGCTTACAAAACTGCAAAAGCAATTTTCCAAAGGATTTCTCTACATATATATTGTGGTTGGAATAATCTCTCCCTGGTTCTTAGGCTAAAATAAATTCTAAGAGTGGAATGACATTGTTGAGTCCCACCATCCAGAACACCTTTAGTCTCTAGCTCCACACAATCTGTCCGTGCTGAGTTTCTAATGTATAATATCAAAGCTGTAACTTCAGTGCTGTGTTTTATTGTCAAATAGCATATGGGGCCTTGTTTTTCTACACTTACAAGGAGCAACCCAGAGACTGTGGGTTTCATGTGAGGTCTCCTGCTTGATGCTGTAACTGTCAGAACCCCTTAAAGCCAAAAATATTTAAATGCATATGAAAGTCCTTAGTAAATACAACTCTTTAACCTTCTCTGCAAAATAATGTTGGTGCCTCACCAAACTTCAAATTCCATTATTCCATAGCATTGAGTCATGGTAATTAACATTGTGTCAAACTGCATTAATTCTACAGTGTAGATCAGTGATTCCCAAAGTGGGCGCTACCACCCCCTGGTGGGTGCTGCAGTGATCCAGGGGGGCGGTGATGGCCACAGGTGCATTTGCCATATGCATTAATACGTATATCTTTCTGTTTAATTGCTATTAAAATTAAAAAAAAAATAATTTCCAGGGGGCACTGAGTAATTTTTTTCTGGAAAGGGGGCGGTAGGCCAAATAAGTTTGGGAACCACTGGTGTAGATGAACCCTACACATGGTGTAGGACACTATCCAGTCCACACTGCTGTAGTAAACTATTTAACTTACTGTATATACTCGAGTATAAGCCTAGTTTTTCAGCCCTTTTTTAGGACTGAAAAAAACCCTCCTCGGCTTATACGAGTATAAGGTGAGGGTCCTGGTGGGCTTATATTCAGGTTGGCTTATACTCAAGTATCTATGGTATATTTATTATTTTTCTCTATTATTATTGGTATTGTTACATTTATTATTTTACTCTCTTAATTATTATTATTACATTTATTATTTTACTCTATTATTGTTGTTACTTTTACATTTATTTTACTCTATTTTTATTATTATTAATACATTTATTATTATACTCTTTATTATTACATGTATTATTTTACTGCATTTATTATTATTATTATTTTATTATGACACAGCAAACAAGATAGATATGCTGGATTTCGTATGACAAAATCACAAGTCGAACACTTCCCAAGTGTCTAGGACTGTGTGATGTATTTTCGGATGATGCGTGCAGATCCCAGTAGGGTGACCTTTTGCAGTTGGCAGATTGTAATTTTGTCAATGTCTATTGTTTCCAAATGCTGGCTGAGATCTTTTGGCACAGCACCCAATGTGCCGATCACCACTGGGACCACCTGTACTGGTTTCTGCCAAAGTCTTTGAAGTTCAATCTTGAGGTCCTGATAGCGGCTGTTGTTTTTTGTCAATGTGACTGTCACCTGGGATGGCAACATCAATGATCCAAACCTTTTTCTTTTCCACAACTGTGATGTCTGGTGTGTTGTGTTCCAGAACTTTGTCAGTCTGGATTCGGAAGTCCCACAGTATCTTTGTGTGCTCATTCTCCAGTACTTTTGCAGGTTTGTGATCCCACCAGTTCTTTACTGCAGGGAGGTGGTACTTGAGGCATAAGTTCCAATGAATCATTTGGGCCACATAGTTGTGCCTCTGTTTGTAGTCTGTCTGTGCAATTTTCTTACAGCAGCTGAGGATATGATCAATGGTTTCATCATCTTCCTTGCACAGTCTGCATTTTGGGTCATCAGCTGATTTTTCGATCTTGGCCTTAATTGCATTTGTCCTGATGGCTTGCTCCTGGGCTGCAAGGATCAGGCCTTCTGTCTCCTTCTTCAGGGTCCCATTTGTGAGCCATAGCCAGGTCTTCTCCTTATCAGCTTTTCCTTCAGTTTTGTCAAGCAACTTTCCATGCAATGTTTTGTTGTGCCAGCTGTCAGCTCTAGTTTGTAGTGCGGTTTTCTTGTACTGATTCTTTGTCTGCTGTGTTTTGAGGAGTTTCTGATTTTTGACTTCAATCAAAGCAGGTTCTTCACTTTGCTTTACATATTCTGCCAGGGCATGTTCTTCTTCTTTGACTGCTTGTTTTACTTGTAAGAGTCCTCTGCCCCCTGATCTTCTAGGCATTTTTTATTATTATTATTATTATTATTATTATTATTATTATTATTATTATTATTATTACACTTATTATTTCACTCTATTATTATTAAAAGGATACATAAGCACATTTACATTGAAGAAGATGAAAATAATGATTTAATCAGAGTTGAACAGTCATATCTTAAATTACAGTTTGATGTAAAGATTCAAAAACATTTAAACTACTGATGCCTCAATTAATGTAATTTTATTGGTAACTCAGCTTATACTGGAGTCAATGCTTTCCCAGTTTTTTGTGGTAAAATTAGGTGCCTCGGCTTATATTCGGGTCGGCTTATACTCGAGTATATACGGTAGTTAGTTTGTGCACAGTGCTGGAAAAGATGTGAGTTTATTCTCCTCAAGCAGCAGAATACTTTGGGCTGACCTCACACAGTACTTCAGCAAACCAGAGTTTCTGAGTGAAGGTCATTACTGAAATGTTAGTACTCATATACCAAATATTCTAAATAGTTTTCTGCTCCAGTGTTCTCAACCACCCCTTTCATTTCATTTACAGAATATATGCTGGAAATAAGTGGAGGTGAAGAAAGGTTAGTTTAAAACTGTTCCTGTAGTTGTGTGTGACAATAAAGCATTGGCAAGGCCATTCCTCAAAGACCTTTGGGTGAAACTTGCTAACTATGATCAGTTTGGCACTTCACTGGAACCTAGTTAGCCAAGAATGTTATGGGGACTGATTATCTCTGCACTACAGTTCTTCTTAAATGGCAATGGGTCAGCAATGTGATGCTAATAATAAAAGCTTTCATTATGGGACAAAAAGGAGAGAAAAGAGGTGGGTGGTGGAAAGCAGCTTGATTCCTTTGTACACTCCTGGAATCCAAAGAACTCAGCCCGAGAGAGGAAATGTATAGCTTTTTAATTCTCCTGCATAAATGTAGCTGCAATTCTTTTCTGTTCAATAGCCACTTGTATTCATTGCAGCAGTAAAACTAAAAGCTCCCTAAAGCCTTCTTTTAAGGAGTTCATTAGGAAGCTGTTAGTGAAGTTTCATGAATCTTTATTACCACTGCAATCTAACAGAGACAGGCCATATGCAGAAGCTTGAATCCAGGGAACAAATCTTACATGTAATACATGGAAACATCTGCACACCTTCTCTTCCCCTCGAGCCTCCCCTCTAGCCCAATTTCCTTTGTAATTGTGTGACATATCACTTTGACACAGGTTCTCTAATTCATATTCCTAGTAAACATGGTATAGTTTGAAGAGACAAAACTGGGTTACATGAACAAATAAACTGACTAGCTATTTGGCATCTTCCTTTGTCCTCTCTGTACTCTGGGATTGGGCAATTCTTGGTCCACATGTCACACAAAACCTTTCAGCTGCTTTTGCACCTTCAGCCTTCAACACTTAATGCTGGAATTATTGTGTATAAAAAGAAACCTCTTATATGTGGCAATCTGCAGGAAATGTGCATTTTGTAAAGCAGGTCTTCTTAAACATTTTTCACGTGCAGCTCATTTTTGCAGGCTGTTTTTTCCTTATTGTGAATTACGGCTGAAGCATTTTCTGCAGAGTCCACTGTAAACACTGGATCTTGTTGCTAACAGATTTTTATAAATGTTTTTCAAATTTTTACAAATTTTTCATGACCTTGACATTACGCTAAGGGGTTGGGACACACAGTTTAAAAAGCAGTGTTATAAAGAACAGTCATAAATTAAAATAAATATATTTATATGATATGAAGGAAAATTGGTATAAAATGGTGTACCAATTGTACATAACACCACAAAAGTTATCCAAATTTTACAAACATGTGAATAATAAATGCTGAAATGTGAAAAACAAGAAGGGACATTCTACCATATGTGGTGGCCATGTGAAAGAGCAAAAGCCTACTGGAAAGATATACATGAAATCAGTCAAAAGATCTTGGACATGAAAATTCAATTTAAACCAGAACATTTTTATTGGGAATAATGAAAACACAGAATGGGGCTTAAATAAAGACAAATTATTTAATTACATAACTACGGCGGCTAGGATAGTCTACACTAGAACTTGGAGAATGAAAGAAATATCCTCAACGGATCAATGGCTAATAAAAGTTTTGTATATTATAAACATGCACAAATTTACTTATTTAGTAATGAAATCTCAAGGCAAGCAAATGAAAAGAACTGGGCTATGTTTAAAGAATATATGACAAAATCAATATGATAATTTCAAATGAATAATTTCAAATGAACAATTTACAGTAAAAGTGAAACACTTCAAGAAGAAATTAGGAGGAGGAGGTTGTATCCTTAACCCCTCCCCCCGAAGAGCTGGCGTTGTCCGTAGACACCTCCAAGGTCATGTGGCCGGCATGACTGCATGGAGCACCGTTACCTTCCCACCGGAGCGGTACCTATTGATCTACTCACATTTGCATGTTTTCGAACTGCTAGGTTGGCAGGAGCTGGGGCTAACAGCGGGTGCTCATTCCGCTCCCGGGATTTGAACTTGGCACCTTTTCATCCACAAGTTCAGCAGCTCAATGCTTTAACACACTGTGTCACCAGGGACCCCTTAATAATCACCTTAATAAAAATTATTACAAAATAAGAGCAGTCAGACTTCCAGAAACCTTTGAGAAATTTTGCCATGAAACATGGTGTATGTAAGCAGTTACTAAAAAACCCTAGATGTCATTTCCCCCTGCTTTCATATGCATCCATACTGTTTTTCGCACTACTTTCTACTTAATTATTTTTAGTGGCAAGCAATGCATCTTCATATCAACCAGGTACTCCATAAGTGCCCAGGAATAAAACGTCACCACTGTCTTCTAGATTCTGTCTGATTTTCTATAAGACACAGTTTCTTGATACATATGAATTTCAGAAGTTGGATTTAATTTCACTGTAGGCTAGTTCAAAGAAACCAGAATCAAGCCAAGCTTTCGGGTGCTGCAATTTAAATTTAGAATACAACAGATTTTTCTAATCTGAAATATAATGTGAAGCTATGGTTTATTCAAAACTAGAAATATGAGCTTTCAGTCCCTCCCATCTTCAAACAGAGGAAAAGAGAGTGAGAGAAAGAAGAGCACCATTACAACACATAAATGCCAGAAAATGCTCAGGTTCATGAGAGAAAAAATAATATGGTATGAAAGCTGAATATGTAGAATTTTAGTGATCCATTTCTAGATAGGAATGTAAGGAAGGTCACATCAGTTTAGGTCTGTCGTGCACTCTCCCTTTAGAATCCTGAATTTTGGTCTTTCTTCTTGATAGTGGTATGAATTTTGGACTAAGACACTGAGAGACTAGGATTTGAATCCCTGTTTGGCCATGGAAAACCACTGGGTGACTCTGAGCCACAGATGAACACAAAGGTAAACACCTCTGACTACATTCTGTAAAGAAAATCCCATGATAGGGCTACTTCATTGTTGCCATAAGTCAGAATTGACTTGAAGGCATCCAACAGCAATAGACTTTCTTCTTAGACAATTGTTTATATGAGATAATATACAATAATATTTATTCCTCAAGATTTAGACAAAATTGGTAAGATATAGTGAAATCTTATAGTGACAGGGAGCTCTGGCATGGGTTGGTCCATGAGGTCACAAAGAGTCGGAAGTGACTGAACAAATAAACAACAAATTAAATCTTACTTTTGTCTAATCAAATGGAAGCCACTTTGAGTCCCCTTCGGGGTGTGAGAAAGCAGTATATACTGTATATACTCGAGTATAAGCCAACCCGAATATAAGCCGAGGCACCTAATTTTACCACAAAAAAAAAACAACTGCTAAAACATTGACTCCAGTATAAGCTGAGGGTGATAAATTTCAGAAATAAAAAAAGATACAAATAAAATTACATTAATTGAGGCATCAGTAGGTTAAATGTTTTTGAATATTTACATAAAGCTCAAATTTAAGATAAGACTGTTCAACTCTGAGCAAATCATTCTTCTCATCTTCTTCAATGTAAATGTGCTTATGTATCCTTTTAATAATAATAGAGTAAAATAATACATGATTCTATCATTAAAAAATGATGAAATAATAACTTATGCCTCAAGTACCACCTCCCAGCAGCAAAGAACTGGTGGGATCACAAACCTGCAAAGGTCATGGAAAATGAACACGCAAAGATACTGTGGGACTTCCGAATCCAGACTGACAAAGTTCTGGAACACAACACACCAGACATCACAGTTGTGGAAAAGAACAAGGTTTGGATCATTGATGTTGCCATCCCAGGTGACAGTCACATTGACAAAAAACAACAGCCGCTATCAGGACCTCAAGATTGAACTTCAAAGACTTTGGCAGAAACCAGTGCAGGTGGTCCCAGTGGTGATGGGCACATTGGGTGCCGTGCCAAAAGATCTCAGCCGGCATTTGGAAACAATAGACATTGACAAAATTACGATCTGCCAACTGCAAAAGGCCACCCTACTGGGATCTGCACGCATCATCCGAAAATACATCACACAGTCCTAGAAACTTGGGAAGTGTTCGACTTGTGATTTTGTGAAACAAAATCCAGCATAACTATCCTGTTTGCTGTGTCATACAACGTTGTTGTGTCAATAATAATAATAATAATTATTATTATTATTACAGGAAAATAATACAAGTAATAATAAATAGAGTAAAATAATAAATGCAGTAATAATAATAATAAGATCAGAGTAAAATAATAAATGTATTGATAATAATAATAAAAATAGAGTAAAATAAATGTAATAGTAGCAACAATAATAGAGAAAAATAATAAATGTAATAATACCAATAATAATAGAGAAAAATAATAAATGTACCACATATTCTCGAGTATAAGCTGACCCAAATATAAGCCAACCAGGACCCTCACCCGAGTATAAGCCGAGGGGGACTTTTTCAGTCTTAAAAAAAGGGCTGAAAAGCTAGGCTTATACTCGAGTATATACAGTAAATATAGAAAATAAATAGTAAATAGATTTCAATTGAGCTTACTACCAGAGAGATTTCTATAGAATTGCATTATAAGCAAATTGCATCTAAGCTTCCATTGAAGTAAATGGGACTTAATTTGTGACCAGCTTTCCAGAATAATATCAGTGATGGCTATATCTGGATCCAATTTATTGTTTATGAACAAATTCATTTGTGAAAAATCCATGTTCTGTACATTTACCCTTAATTTCTATTTCTAATATTTTCAGAAACATTACTTAAGACAAATGTTTTGAGACGTACTTATATTTTATGTGTGCCTAAAGTATTTCACTGCCAAGCTGATTTTCTTGGAAAACTCTCAGTTAATTGACCATATATCTTGGCTGTAAAGTAGCACACATATAACTCTTAAATGGTGCCTTCATATATCTTGAGGTGAGGCACAAATCCAAATCTGTGCTCTATTTAATGCTGTCTTTTAACTGCTTTTATTGCATTGGTATTCCACCAAGAACAGTAGCAAAATATCCAAAGACATCATGTTAGTTCACTGAAATTCTTCCCCCAGCCTTTCTTAAAGGTAGGAGATTTATTGTATTTGCTTTAAATCTTAGTTTTGGGTAAAATGTCAGTAGCATGTGAAATAGCACACTTTCTTCAGGAAATCTAGAATGGTGTTGATTCATGTGTATCCTTACAAGAACCATGGTAGATCTAATGATTTACCCAAGGCTATTTTGTATGTTTCAGATCTTATAGAGCATTGAAACTCAAGGTTCCTCTCACTACTACTATGTTTACTTATTATATCATTTTACAACTTTGGTATTTCCAAAAAATAATTTTTGACAATGAAAAAATGAAGAGTTATATTCAGAATGGGCAAATATGGTTTTCCACCACTAATACCATAACCCTGACTGTACGTTTCACAGATGATGACTACAATGTGTGTTTCTAAGTAAACTGAAGTGTCATCAAGATGGCAAAAGATATTAATGAGGAGGAAGAGAGGAGAAATAGCAGCAGTTTTCTTTTGCCTGAACATATCAGGAAGGGCAATTCCCTGCTTTTTTCCTCTTATCTCCCTATACTGAGTGGAATCAAATTACTTTTCACATTGAATTAAATTAAGTAATCTGAAGAAAAAGGGAAAAGGGGGAGGACGAGAACCAAATTGGGATATTTTTGAGATAACCTCAAAAATAGAATAGCATAGACCAGGGGTCCCCAAACTAAGACTCGGGGGCCACATGCAGCCCTCCAAGGTCATTTACCTGGCCCCCGCCCTCAGTTTTATAATAAAATATATTGTATAATAATATAATGTAATACAATATAACACTAATAATAATACCATATAATAGTATTAATTATATATTATATATTACTAATAATATTATAGTATAGTGGTATAGTTCAATATAGTAATATATAATGCTAATAGTGTGCTATGCTAATAATATAATATATTGCATGTACGTATAATTTGTAAGCCACTCTGAGTCCCCTTTGGGGTGAGAAGGGTGTGATACAAATGTAGTAAATAAATATAGTAAATAAATAAATAATAAATAAATAAATTTTAGACTTAGGCTCACCCAAAGTCTGAAATGACTTGAAGGCACACAACAACAACAATCTTAATTAACTTGATTATCTCATTGGCCAGAAGCAGGCCCACACTTCCCATTGAAATCCTGATAAATGTATGTTGGTTAAAATTGTTTTTATTTTTAAATATTGTATTACTCTTTCATTGTTCTTTCATTGTTCTTGTTGTTGTTTTTGCACTACAAATAAGACATGTGCAGTGTGCATTGGAATTTGTTTGTATTTTTTTCTCCAAATGATAATTTGGCCCTTCAACAGTCTGAAGGATTGTGGACTGGCCCTCTGCTTAAAAAGTTTGGGGACCCCTGGCATAGACTGTCTTTATCAACTGGGATGATTGCTGTGATCTGTAATTCAATAAAATCTGAAGAGTTACTGCTATCTAGCCTTGATTTATCAAATATGAATAATGCTAAAATTTACATTTCTTAAAGTCTCACATTCAACAGCGTAATCTCTGAGCTCCATGCCATCCCTTTTAGAAGAACGGTGCTTTATCCTCCATTCTGCAAGAGGAAGCATTTCACCTGCATTATATTTTTAAAAGAAAATGTTGGCAGAGCTGCAATGATTGGACTGCAGTGATAAGGCCCTGCCAAATACGAATATATTGCTCAGCACTATAGTGCTGCTGGAATCTAGACAGAGTGTTGGAAGTGTCGCTGTGATGTGCAGGTGGAAAATGGTTGATCGGCTGTGTGAAGAAGACCCAAGGGGAGTTAAACATATGGCATCTGCTTGAAAAAAAATAGCAACAACCTTTTTGCTGAAATGCAGCACACCAGGAGAGCTTTAACCATTTGCTTGAAGTTTAATGAGCACTAGAAATATGCTTTAAAATGGATACTCTTGCATTGATTGTCCCCAGATGGCAATATTAATAAGATTTTATTAACCCTGCGCTATTTACCAATCTCATGTTAACATAGATTCTAGACCCTTTATATCTTGTAGTTGGGAAGGTAATATGCTATCAGCCATCTCCAAACAAAACCTGAAAGAAAGGTTGTTTTGTCATGGCAAACGGAACATAAGATGTGTGCTTACTGGGTCAAAACTTAAGGGAAATCTCTTGAGAAAAGTCAATACAATTTTCCTTCCCAGGCTTTCCGTCTGCACACTAGGCCTTAGTTTCCAATGGCAGCCAAAAACCCAAGCCTGTATTGGCTCTTCAATGTGAAGGATACTCCGTTATAAAAGGATGTGTTGACATTTGTTCTATTTAAGCTGGTGATTCATCATTCAAAGTGTTGTGTTCAAACAATGAAAATCAGAGAACTGTAGTAAAACCTTTTCGACACTGTATGATCTCACCAAAATAATTAGGAGGCAAAATAAGAGGGCACTCTCTCACAGCTTTATTCCTCCAAGTAAGCACAAAAGACTGTGGTCACATCACAAAGAACTATTATGTTTTCTTCTTTCACTGACACTTTGATTTGGTTTGCTCTCACGTTCCCTTTCTAAATATGTCAAATATATTTAAAAAGCTTTCAACTAAAGCATGATGGGAGTCAATTAGGAGAAAATCATGACTTTGGAAAATAAGTAGCAAATATTTAATTTGTTAAGGAGATTTATAACACATGATGAAACAGTCTTACTGAAGCTGAGTTGACTTTAGATATGGTCATTGTGGGGAAGAGGGATTTCTAAGCAAAATGCTTCAACTTTTATTTTGGGAAAAACTTGAAGCATTTTGCTTAGAAATCCTAGGTAGTTCCTCTTCCCCACAATAACCATATCTAAAGTCAACTCAACTTGAGTAAGACTGTTATAAATAAGATGTTGTTATCATTATTCATAGCACCACTGTAAGGCTTCTCCTGGAATGCATTTCAGCTCGTTGGTTATGCTCTTCTGGATATTATCCAATGTACCAAAATGGTGCACTTTCAGGTATTTATTGAGCTAGTGGTATAAAACAAAGACACGGGGACTTACATCTGGTGAATAGGGAGGTTGGGGACACACATAAATGTTTTTTTCTGCCAAAATTTCATTGATTGAGACTGGCATGTGATATAGGGTGTTGTTGTAGTGCAGCGTCCAAGTGTATGCAATGCCTGATCACATATATGCCACCCTCTTCCTGAACCTTTTATTGACATCCCAATAAAAAGCTTGACTGAAAATTTGTCTTGGAGGCACACATTCCTTGTGTGTCAAAAACAAACAAACAAATGAGCATATAGTTTTGCTCATTCTCACTTTCTTGGGATGGGGAGAGTTTGCATGTGCCATTCCCGACTTTGGCATTTGATCTTTGGGATGTACTAAAAATCCACAGTTCATTACCTCTGATCATGCAACTTTTTTGTGTGTCAGGTGTGACTTGAGAAACTGCAAGTAGCTTCTGGTGTGAGAGAACTGGCCATCTGCAAGGGTGGTTGATGTTTTAGCTTCCTGTGGGAGGCTTCCCTCATGTCCCACATGGGAAACTAGAGCTGACATATGGGAGGTCACCCCACTCCCTGGATTCGAACCGCCGACCTTTCACTCAGCTGTTCACCGGCACAAGGGTTTAACCCATTGATGATGGTATACTTCATTGCACCAACTGACGTATACCATCTAAAGTAGGAGGGCAGAACATTTCAACCTGGAAACACCATGTCTGGTGTTGGTTGAAAAGGATCATGGGCTCAGAGACCTGGATATTCAAATGTCCACCTGAAGGAAGTTTAAGTCTCCCATATATGCTGACTCAAATATATGGATGACTGGATGTAGGTGCACAGAAGTGAAAAGCCTCTGAAACATCCCAATCCTTTATGCTAGTGATGACAGAAATGTGCATGGTAGCAAATAACTTTCCCCCTTGATCAAGCTGGTAAGACCTTCAGAAAATGCACAGGGTGTAGCAAACAGCCACATAGATATTACTACATGCAAATTGTGGAGTTCTGTTTTACAGAATGGAACAAAAAATATAGTAGGTCTTTCTTTTCCATAGAGTTAAGGCTTGGGACTCCATAAAAAGTAGAAAAGACACAAATAAAAAATACTTAAACTGAGATAACACCTCTCTAGGATTCAGTGTGGCTCCACCAGAATTTGACCATACAATTGCACTGGAGGACCTAGAGATTCCTAGAAGAAACATTAATTAAATCTGTGAATAATCAAATCTGCAAGAGCTAAAGCCTCAAATGTGATTGTATAACAAGACCATTTTGACAATGTCTAGAACTTTTTCTCAAGAGAATTAGACTGGAGATTAAGCATTTATTCTTCTGCTGCAGAATTCAGGTCTTTATGCACACCTTGAGCTCCCTCTGTGCCACAAATTCCTATGATTAAGGTGACCTTGATACACATAGAAAGGAAAAAAATTACAAAAGCACAATGTTTTGCCTACCATTTAGAGAACTATCACTTGACAGGCACAAGATTTATGCACATACTTTTCTGAATTCCCACCATATGTATTTTCAAATTGCTTTATAAAACATGTTGTTTTGCTACACATGCAACCTCTGGTTCAGTGTATTTCTTAATGATTGCACAAAAGATTATATGAAAGTGTGTGCATATAAATATAAGGAGCCCCGGTGGCAAAGTGCGTTAAAGCACTGAGCTGGAGATCGAAAGGTCCCAGGTTCAATCCCCGGGAGCGGCGGGAGCGGCCGCTGTTAGCTCCAGCTCCTGCCAACTTAGCAGTTCGAAAACATGCCAATGTGAGTAGATCAATAGGTACCGCTCCGGCGGGAAGGTAACAGCGCTCCATGCAGTCATGCCGGCCACATGATCTTGGAGGTGTCTATGGACAACGCCGGCTCTTTGGCTTAGAAATGGAGATGAGCACCAACCCCCAGAGTCAGACATGACTGGACTTAACATCAGAGGAAACCTTTACCTTTACTACATATAAGTATGCAAATAGAATTTGTACCTTTTCAGTCTATGAGTAGTTCTACACAGGCACAAAATGTAGCCCTGAAGCAGCAGGAATCATACTGCTTCAGGGCTGTCAACTGTCCTCGTGGCGGGACACTGACCCCACAACCCAGATATGCCAAAGTTGGTTCAGCATGGCTGCAAATGGGGTCATTATACACCCTCTATAGCACTCCTATTTCTCTTCCCTCCCACCCAAAAAAAATTGACTGAGCAAGGCAGCTTGTAAGGAGCAAGTCCCTATCCTGCTCCTCCCAAGTTGCCTTGCTCAGTCACATAGCAGGGACCAACCTGGAAATGAACATGCTGAAGATCAATGTACGTGCCATTTTTCTGTGTTTTGGGGAGTGAGGAGATAAATACGGGGTGGTACAGGGGACAGGAGGGATAGCCACCCTGCCATCCCAGGCTGCCTGAGCCTAGAGAGCATGTGATGGCTTTAGAAATACTAATATTGGATTCTACATAGGAATGCAGGGTGGGTGTCTACACTGTCCTAACACACGGGAAGGTCCTAATCCTGTAGCAGCATTTGAACCTTACTCAAGGTATAGTCGCATTGAGTGGCTTATGCCAGGTTAACTCACATCAGGCTGCAGGCACTGTGTAGACGGCAGCAGACTGATGTGATTCTAGTAGGTAAAGGTAAAGGCTTTCCCCTGACGTTAAGTCCAGTCGTGACCAACTCTGGGGGTTGGTGCTCATCTCCATTTCTAAGCCGAAGAGCCGGCGTTGTCGGTAGACACCTCCAAGGTCATGTGGCTGGCATGACTGCATGGAGCACCGTTACCTTCCTGCCGGAGCGGTACCTATTGATCTACTCACATTGGCATGTTTTCGAACTGCTAGGTTGGCAGGAGTTGGGGCTAATAGCGGGCGCTCCTTCCGCTCCCGGATTTGAACCTGGGACCTTTTGGTCCTCAAGTTCAGCAGCTCAGCACTTTAACACACTACGCCACCACCATTTAAGGTATTCTACACCACCTTAAATGACTGGATGTAACCACCCCATGCCTTATTTATTTATTTATTTATTTATTTATTTATTTTACAGTATTTATATTCTGCCCTTCTCACCCCGAAGGGGACTCAGGGCGTATCACATTGCACATATATGAGCCAAACATTCAATGCCATAACATAGAACAGAGACAGAGACAAACGCAGGCACAGGCTGGCCTCAAACTCATGACCTCTTGGTCAGTGTGATTTGTTGCAGCTGGCTGCTATCCAGCCTGCGCCACAGCCCGGCCTATACTTATATTACTAATGCATGTCTATTGCCCTCATTTATTTGTGTGTGTGTGTGAGTATGTAACTCATAAAGAAAACCTATGGAGGAGGAGTTGGGAAAAGCTCAGGGAATATTTTGAAGGGGGAACTGATGGGAAGAAAGGGCTATAACAGAGACAGGCTAGTCAGAAGGGAGATCTGACTGTGATTTTGGAGAACTGTGAATGAATAGAATGTCCAGAGGTTATTTTATTGTGTTATTTTCTGTGCCTTGATACACTGCTGCTTATATTTGGATATCTCATCAAGCCTAAAAAGTAAATATGCTTACCACAATGAGCCCACCAAATTAACACATCCATTGATCCATATAAAGCGCCAACCTGAGGCACAAGAATGCAATCCTTTAAGAATATTAAGTGGAAAAAAGAACAGGCTGAACAATAGGAGCAGAAGGATCCAGCTTGGGAAGAGGATTCATCATAAGGCCATATTAATATCTCTTGGCTGAAATATGTTGGGATGATTTCTCAAGACCTTTTTCATATATCCTAAGACTGAAGTGTGTTAAAGCGCTGAGCTGCTGAACTTGCAGACCGAAAGGTCCCAGGTTCAAATCCTGGGAGCGGAATGAGCACCCGCTGTTAGCCCCAGCTCCTGCCAACCTAGCAGTTTGAAAACATGGCAATGTGAGTAGATCAATAGGTACCGCTCGGGCAGTCATGCTGGTCACATGACCTTGGAGGTATCTACGGACAACGCCGGCTTTTCGGCTTAGAAATGGAGATGAGCACCAACCCCCAGAGTCGGTCACGACTGGACTTAACGTCAGGGGAAAACCTTTACCTTTTACTAAGACTGAAGTTATTTTTTCCCATAAGTTAAAAAAACAGAGCGAGAAGCTCTAATTCTTGCTACCCTCATCATCAGAAACTTTAGACTGCACAGGGCAAAAGAGTGGAGAACCCACATCATTTAAACTAACTGTAAAACTAATATTTAAGTCATGAAATTAGAATTTTGAACCAGTTCTGATGAAAATGTTGTATGTCCATTTGGCTCAAGGAAGAAGAACAAGATATATGAGAAACCTTTTCCATACAAAGGTCAGATGCGCCTATTTTCCACTAAGCCCATGTAAATCCTGTGGAACACTGTAACAATTCTACAACTAAAGGTTTTGTTGTCATGGAACATAGCCTACATAATCCACAGCAGGATGCCTATGTACTTCACTGAAAATGGAGCATTTATTTAATAGTCTTTGTGTTCAAAGGCCTGAGAAGAAAAGCAGGCAAATCTCTGTGTTCTCTTACACCAAGAGATCATTAAATTAAAAAAAAAACCAACATTTTGGCATCAAATTGCTTTCACAGGAAATGTGAAATTAGTTACATTATTTCTTAGAGAGGTTACATAATTGTCACAGCTCGAAGAATGGCATTATTGATTGACTTATTTTTCTATTTCCCTGATGTCCTATAAAAATAGCATGTGTTAGTTTCCTTAGCTCATTATCTACATTTATTTACAGAATGGAGAGTAGAAGTGGTACAGATATTCCATAACATTTGATGTCTGATAGCACACTTAACATGTTTACCAAGTTGAATATTACCAAGTTTCTTTGATTTCCATGATGAACAGTAGGAAAGCTGGCTCTCCATAAATTATTCCGCATGTAGATTCACACAGGTACTTTTCTGATAAAAATTGTTGTGACTGCGCCTTCAGGGATTAAGGTTGATGGGGATGGAATTCGAAGAGGAAGAAAAAACCCTCGTGATGAGGGTTCACTGGAGGAGTTGCACAGGAAGCGACTTAGAGAGCTATATGGGGGATCATCTGAGGAAGATTCAGATGGGGAGATGGATGCTGAGGAACAGGTGGTGGCTGGGGAAGCGGGCACTGAATGGGCACAGCCACCGGAGACGTCTGGGGATTTGGGGTCTATGGATACTTCTGAACCTGGGGTTTCTGCAGGAGCTGATCCCAATTGGGATGCTTGGAGAAGGGAGGATGGTTCTTTAAGTGTTCATGGGGCTAAGTGTGGGCAGGATGATTGGGATTCCGACGAATTGCTAGGTACTCCAGATCCACGAGCTCTAGCTGTGTGGAGCTCAGACTCTGAGTAGATTTGGGACACCTGGTGTTTGGGTGTGAGTGTTTGGCCACCCAGGAGAAAGGGGAATAAAATTGGAATGTTTGGCCACTGCACTTTGCGTGTGGCAAGGTGTTGCTGAGGCGCCATTGGGATCTCTGTGTTTCCATGAAGACTGGACTTGGACTATGATTTGAATCTGCTGTTATCACCTAGCTTGGCTCTCGCTGTGTCTTATCGTGGACCTGTTTTGGATGACTGCACCCTCTTCAGACCTTGGATCGGAATTTGACCTTGCTACTGCCTTCGCCCTGTGATTGATGACTACTATCAGCTTTTGACTCCTGACTTGCTCTTTGGACACCGCTGTTATCTCCTGACCTGACCTTGGAATCCCGGACGACGTCTTTTCACCATCCTTTTGGAGCCTTCGGCTTTATCCACATTGTGGAAGCAGTCTACTGCATTCTTAGTTTGTTTGTTTGTTTCCTGACCAATTTGGTGTTTTCTTTTGGGAACTGTTCCTTTGAAAACTACAGAGCCGGCTGGCAGGGCTTGGACTCAGAAAGTACAGTTTGCACTAAGTTTGTTTAGCTTTGTTTGTACCTGCTTGTGTTGCTGAATTATATTTTTGTTTGAACTGCTCTTGAAGCACTGATAGTGAAGTGTTTCAAGGTTCTTTTCTGTGTTAACATTACCTTTTGGCTTATCTGCTGAATAAACTCTATTTTTGTTCGCTAATTGGCGTCTGACTCTTGACAAAAATAATGAATTTTCATGGGAAAATATGCTTTTAATGCAACCCCCAATGCCCCCTCTTGAAAAATGTACAAAAATATGTGCAAAACTACATTTACACCCTCCCCCTTAACTTGGCCATTAGTGTGCTTTTATAAATACTGTAAACCCAATTGATTCAGAGAGTTTATGTTAGCTCAAACTACCAATTGGATTTAAACCATAGTTGTTAGCATATTTAAGGCTATCCCTAGTGATCTCCAAATTGTTAAAAGAAAACTACAGCACAGAAAGCTTGGAAGCTATTTCAAGGAAGTGCATTACTATAAAGCCCAGCCAAAAACTAAGATCATATTTAGGCAAGCATCTATCCCACTGGGTTTACATTTTCTCTGTATTTCTAGACTGTCTGAATCTTGTAAAATTTGCAGAAGCAGCATGACTTGATCCAAATAAGCAGTATTCATTAGAGCAGCCTGAGGGCTCCTCCAGAAAACTGCAGAGTCTAAGTGGCAGCCAGACTCTCCCTAGATCCTTCTAAAACTCTTGCTGACTAGCTGGATGTCTGGATGTTGATGCACATAAAAATAAATCGGGAAGGCAGGTATGGACTCTTGTACACATTTCAGAACATTTCTAAATTTCATGTTTAGCATCAAATGTATAATTGTATGATGATCAAAAGAACATCATAGATGAAAAGTGACTCGTGTACAAAGCTTTTGCAACAGGATTATTTCACAAGTCGAACTGCAATCAATTGCTTTCTTGCAACACATAAATATTTGCTTTATTAAATTTGCAATAAGTTAAAATCCTGTAGGATCACAGTGTAATTAGAAATAGGCTCCATTCGTTCACTGTCAAGAACATAGCTTTCTTTCCCACAGAAATATCTATGTAAATGTTATGGCACTTTACTTCAAACTTGTAAAGAAATATGGCAGCATCTGCTTCTGTTTAAGCTCAGTTTCAAAAACAACAATCTGAAATCGATGAAAGTTTCAAAAGCAGGAGCAGGTGTAAAGAATTTCCCCCATGTAAGAAATCGGGATGTAAAAATATTATTTGTGATGAATTTATCAAAGAGCAAGGAATAATATTACTTGGGAAGTGATTGCATGAGGAATGTATTTGGAACATGTGGATGAAGAATTTCCCATGTTAAATACATCCAGATGGGCCAGTAAGAGACTATTGAGACTTACATAGAAAGCTGAATTAGGGAAATGTTATTTGAATAACAGTGTGCAATATTAGCAATTACTAAAATATGTAATAAATTGAATGCATTTTTTTCATAATGTACCTACTGACATCAACAAATTCTGAATAGCACAGCAAGTTTATTTTTCACAGTCTTAATGGGAAATCCTTTGACATCACGTATGCCTGAAAAAATAATTCCATGAATTATTTCTTGACCTAAACCACAGGTGTCCTGAACTTTCTCATTCTAGAGGGATTTGTGGCACAGTGTATTGTGAAGAACAGTTATTTAACCCCACCATGTCCTTGAGTTCATTTGGAGTAACATGCCTTGATTTAGATGAATGTGGTGTAGTAGGTTAAACCCTTGTGCCAGCAAGACTGATGACTTAAAGGTTGGGTTGCTGACCTGAAGGTTGCCAGTTCGAATCCAACCTGGGAAGAGCGTGGATGCGTTCCTTCTATCAGCTCCAGCTCCATGTGGGGACATGAGAGATGTCTCTCCCAAAGATGATTAAAAACATCAAAACATCTGGACGTCTTCTGGGCAACATCCTTGCAGACAGCCAATTCTCTTACACCAGAAGTGACTTGCAGTTTCTCAAATCGCTCCTGACACAAAAAAAAGCTCATCAGTAGTCAATGTAAATAATGGGAGGTATGGAGAACTATTAACAGATGGGTGACAAGTTGAACTGTCTTTGAAAATTTCTTAGAGACTTCCTAATCCAGAATAATGTGACCAGACCACTCGCTAGGCTGGTAACAAAGGGCATTGAAAAATAGCACCAATCACAACTTTAAGACTTGGTTATGTATAAAAGCTATCATCTTGGAAATGTTTGCTTTTTCATATGAATCTTCTCAGTTTTTAAAGTCTTCAGGGAATGTCCAGATACACCTCAGATTTATGTTTGGTGGGGACTCTTTACAATGGTTGCTCTCAGAATCTGTTTCAGGAAACTGCCATTGGCTCCTTTTTTGCCTTCTGTCTTCAGAAATATAGTATTTTTAGGACATATCTTTGTATTGTTGCTTAAGAGGGAGCTGATCGGTTGAGGGTTGTGTGTGCTTTTTATTAGTGTGCTTTTAATTGTGCCAAGTTGTTTTATGCTATATATTATTATCTTATGTTTACTGGTGATCCCCTTGACAAATATTTTGGCTGAAAAACATATAACTACTAAGTTGTTCAAAAGCGCAGTGGTTTCTCTGATGTATTACTTTCCCTTTGCTTCTTCATCTTCATTCACACAGTCGTTTCCGACTCTTTGTGACCTCATGGACCAGTCCATGCCAGAGCTCCCTGTTGGCCGTCATCGCCCCCAGTTCCTTCAAGTTCATGCAAGTCACTTCAAGGATACCGTTCATCCATCTTGCCCTTGGTCAGCCTCTCTTCCTTTTTCCTTCCATTTTCCCCAGCATCGTGATCATTTCCAAGCTTTCCTGTCTTCTCATGATGTGGCCAAAATACTGTATCTTTGCCTCTAGTATCCTTATTTCCAATGAGCAGCCGGGCATTATTTCCTGGAGGATGGACTGGTTGGATCTTCTTGCGGTTCAAGACACTCTCAGGATTTCCCTCCAGCACCAAATTTCGAAGGCATCAGCCTTCCTTATAGTCCAGCTCTCGCATCCATAGGTTACTATGGGGAATACCATTGCTTTCACTATGCGGAGAACTGATTTAAACATTTGTTTTTCATGTGGTTGTTATTAAAAAAAACTTGGGGAAGACTAGCGCTAGTAAGTTCTTAATGGTGACAATACTGTACTAGAACATCTTTACTTGAGATTGCAGCACTGTAACATCTACACTAGGGGTGGTTCCAGACAGGACTTTAATGTGTCTGCATTACAGTCCACACACTCCTCAGAAAATGTGTGCTTTTCTGGGGTGGAAAATCCAGATATGGACACAAAAGACCCCCCCCCCCCCCCCGAAAAGCCTTAAAAGGAAAAAAAAAATAACTTACCTGGCTGGCATTTTCCTTCTACCAGCCCTCTCCTGGTTCATAAAAATCACTCCTGGCCTCCCTTCTCCTGGCATGGAGATGGCTGGCAGCAGGGGAATGCTGGCTGGGTAAGTATTTTTTTCTTTTTAAGGCTTTTTTAAAGGGTTTTGGGAGGGGGTGGGGGCTGTCTTGGATTTTTTGGGCTCCAGGAGTCCAAAAATCCCGAGAAATCTGTATGGCTTGTGACCGGATGTCGCACAACATGATCCCCGGCTCAATCCTCACAGTGCGCACAGCTGGAAAGGCCCAGGTCATTCTAGCTGTCAAATTATTTCGGCACAAAGTGAAGTTTTCCTGCTTTGTGCTAAAGGAATTCATTTTTGGGTTGTTGTATGTCTTTCGGGCTGTGTGGTCATGTTCCAGAAATATTCTCTCCTGACGTTTCGCCCACATCTATGGCAGGCATCCTCAGAGGCTGTGTGGCATGAATACACAGGAGAGAATACTTCTGGAACATGGCCACACAGCCCGAAAGACATACAACAACCCTGTGATCCCGGCCATGAAAGCCTTCGACAACGAATTCATTTTTACCTGAGGCGTCGTTTTGACGTCCCATGTAAAAACATGGGAGGGTGCACATTTTCCATCCTGTTCGGGTGCACCCTAGATTTTATGAAAACCTTGTGGAAATTACTGATGATCCCTCTGTTTTATGTCTTTGATATTAACATTGATTTAGCACCTGCAAATCAACGATTGTTTATGAAGTTCATTGAAACTAGTATCTTTGCCCCAGTCATCCATGGTAAAATCCAAGATAATAAATAAGTTATCTATAAAATATCTTCAGGACAGAAGTGATCTATTCTCTTTTGCATGTTTATTTATAGACTTGTGAACTAATTACCTACAGGGCAGACTGAGAAAGCAATCCTTAAATGTTGAATGAACATTCTGTGAACTAAATTTATTTGGCATTAACATTTATAAAAATGTGAACAAACAGTAACCATAACAGTGCCTCAAGGATTAATAAATAACATTGTTTTCCCCATAAAATGGTCTGAAAATGGTTTTTTTATATTAAAAAATCAGAAAGCAGATGCAATCAAACAAATATGGGAGAACAGCCACTAGAAGATTTGGTTGAAATATTACCCTTTCAAAGAGCTGTATTAGGACTGCCCTGACTGGGAATATCATGCACATTAAAGCTATTATATCTGCTTTCCTATATTGCCATCAACATTAGATACAAGGTAAAATCAAGATATATGTGCATCTGCTGTCACATTCTCTTGTATTTTCTCTTAGAAAAAGCTTAAAATATATCTTACCTATATTGTGTGGTGATATCTACAATTCTAAATCATTTAATAAGAAACTGAATTCCACTTAAATTATATAAACCCTTAATCTAATTCTTAGTCACAACTACAGCTGCTTTACTGACTCAATAAATCTTACATATGTTCCCACTAAATTCGCATTGATTTAATGGGTCTGCTCTAATAACGAAATTTAGACCAATTATTTACTTGGATCTTGAGTTATAACTGAGACGAAAAATGTTTCTTGAGCCCTTTCTGCTTACAGACTTTGAAGTCTACTCACAATATAGTAGAATGAACATTTTCTAAAAGTTTTGTGGCATAAAGGAAAGAAACCTGCTAGGAATAGACATTGACATGGATCTGATTACTTCTCCCAGCAGCTTCTGCTCAAGCACTCCACCTATGAAGGTTCTCAATCTGAAAACATGAGGTTGAGCTTCCCTCCATATGTTTGAGGAGGAGGAGGAGGAGGAGGAGGAAGAAGAAGAAAAAGAAGAAGAAGAAGAAGAAGAAGAAGAAGAAGAAGAAGAAGAAGAAGAAGAAGAAAGTGTGAGAGGGAGATTGTTGTTAATAGCAGCTTAGTTAAGGGACTTCTTTGGTAGTAGTGAAATATATGGAAAGAGTGACATGACTTTGGGCCAGGTGAATGAAACATATGCACCCAAGTAGTGTTTGGAAAGTTGTTTTTAAAATGAATGAAGCCATCCATAACTGAGCAGCAATAGGATGATGTAAGGGCTTCACTTGTCCTGTTTTGCTGTTTTTCAGACCAGAACATAAACCATGGTGCTTCTTTGGCATCAAAGACAACAAGAACTGAGCATAGTTTTCAACATCTCTATCTCACATAGACTTCACATTCTTTGGACCACACATCTATTAAACATGATAGGGGCATGAACCCATAACAAAATGACAAAGCAAGTTAGACAATATCATGCCTCTCATTCTTAAAATGAAGTGGATTATTATTGAGCAGAAAGGGAAAAATGTCTAACAAACAGTGTACTTTTAGAAGTTGTGCTTCAAACAGATGGAGGAATGGCTGTACTTCCTGTGATTTTGGCAACCACTGTGAAGAAAACATCATTAAGTCCTCTTCACCACCCAAACTGTCTGGGTTGCTTGCAGTCGTAATGGTTTCTTACAGCCTGTGCTTGGCAGATTTTGTCAGATATTTGCTTGTCACAATAAGTTTTGGTGAATTGATGGTTCTTAACATTGATCCAAATAACAGAAACCAATTCAATTAAGACATCACATATTGCTCGTTTTCGTCCACATTTTAATTTAAGAATATGTTTTGGTCTAGCTAGAAAAGGGTATGTACAGGTTTCAGAGTACACAACATCATTCAGTTTACAGATATTACTCAATCCTCAAATGGAAGAGGGCACAGAAAAAGGCTGTGACTTTCTGAACCTCTATTTACTAGAGAGCTGGTATGTTTCACATGCAAAAAAGTTTTCAAAAGGTTGCCTTCTCTGTCTCCCAATGCTATCAGATGTGGGAGAGCCCAAATGATGTTTCCAAATGCCCCAATGATGTTTTTTGAGGTGAGTTTTGAGTTTGGGAAAAGTGCATAGAGCCAAGTCAGGGCTGCATGTAGGGAAGCATTCAGAACAACCTTCATATAAACAGCCACATTGTTCTCAGTTCTTAGTTGAAGGACACTGCTCCAGATTCATCTATATTTTTACCTGTGATAAGAAACAAAAACTACTACACGCTTTGCTAACATATAGACTGTTACAAAGGCACGGACTCAACTGAGGAAAGTCAAACTGTATGCCTGGGTTCCCTCTCCCCTGCCTCAACCCCCATTTTCCAGTCCCTTTACTGCTACACACAAACAAACAAAAAATAATTCAGCTTCTTACTGTAGTATCTCTCTTAGACTAATCAACCAACTCTCCTCAAAAAAAAATATCAGATGATGCAATTGGCAAAGTAAGGAGTGAAAGTAGTCCCTCACTGTGAGATACCCTTTTGGTACTCAGTTGTGAATTGGCCATACAATATCACTTTAAACCCAATTCAGCTTTCAGAATTCCTGTCTAGAAGACCTACTTATTTCCTGAATTATTTAAAGAATTCTGACAGAAAGTTGTGTAGTACTTTAATAGGAGAGTTCTTCAATTGCCAACTCAATTGTGTACAGTAAGTCCCCTTATTAGGTGAGCTTGTTGAAAGATGTTTCCATTCTACATGAGGAGCTTTGAATAAATACCACAAAATCATGCTGGAGGACCTAGTAATATCTGAAGAAGTGTTTCCTCTAGGCTTCCAGGGTTATCTTCCATCAGAGGTTCATCCAGAAGTTGACCATAGAACTACATTGGATGCCTAGAAAGAACACTTCTTTGGGCATCTATGAATCCTCCTATGCTTTGGACCAGACAAGAAAAATAGGGTTCCAGATTACATGCAAATGTATTGCAAGAAGTGCTCTGGAACAGACCCCTTATGGAACACAAGTCTTTCTGTTATGTAAGTGAAATCAGTTTTTAACAGATAGCTCATGGCTGGCTTGGGCAAAATAAAGGAGAATTATTTCTAGGACATGCCAATTTTTGCATATGTCCTAACTCCAAACAGTAGTGTTAACCTAACATGTACTTTTCTAATTTGAAAAAACACCTTGATTGGCAATGGCACCCTACTGTTAATGAACAACCCTGTGTTGCCAGTCATCAATGTAGAATCTGATTCTGGACTTTTTAAAAAGTATACTTTATCTATGCACAAGCCAAAGGAAGTTAAATTTGCAGTTTTTATCAGTCATTTGACACAGCACTGTTCAGAAAAAGCAATTAACAACATGTGACAGACAGAAAGAGCATGCACAATTAGGAACGTAAACAGAAACATCAAGACAGCATCCTCTAGAGAGGGCTAAATTGTAATTTCTTGTAGAATATGTTCTTGGGTCTTTCATGCAAGAGAAAATAATTGGACCAAAGAATGCATCTGCTCAATTAAAAGTAGCAACTACATTTTTATAGCCATTAAAAAGATCTAAGAGGCCACTGAAAAATTATTTTATGATAAAATACTGTGGAATATACATACAGTGTAGCAGGAATATACCAGTACCTTCAATATGTGGTTATATGTGCTGTCCTAAGTTAAAGCAAAAACATAATCTAGTATCACATATTTGAAAGTCTTTTGTCCATGATGCCTATATTTTCACTGATCAAATATGATATGTCTTGAACTTAAGTTGGCTGAAGAACACTTTAACCACAAACTATTGCAAATGTCTAGATTTGGTAACTGGAATGGTGTGTGTGTGTGTGGGGGGGGGGGGGGGATCTTGAGAGTATTGTTGAAACAACCTACATTACCATTGCTAAGTTTATGAGTATTTTGAGGGAACCGCAATACCCTGAAAATATTTTCATTCAAAGTAGTAAAAACGTAACAAGTAAATATTGCTAATTCCACAAAAGGGACAATGTTACCAGTGTTGAAATTGCTTTGAAAAAGAAGCATTTTATGTGATTGTCACCCATCCCCTCAAAGAAGTGCATTACACATAGTGCTTCTACTTACAATATGTTAATTCAGGCTTCATCATACATTATATGCCTATCTTCCCAATACCTGTCAGGACAGAGGGTGAGAGGAAGAAACTTGGCCCAGAAACAGGTGAAAGACCCTTCCTCCATCCAATGTATGACTAGACCTTATAGGATGAGAAGAAGAGGCAGACACAGCTCCATCATATCTAGGCCCAGAAGTAGACTACCCTGGTTTCTGAGAGAGAAAAGAAAAGACAGGTACAGTTCCATCATGCCTAGGCACAGAAACAGATGAAAGACCCTTTGTCTATCCCAAGTACCATTTAACTTTAGAGGGTTAAAATAAGAGGCAATATCATATCTGCCAGACCTAATCCTCTTCCATACTGTCACTATTTGCACTGTTCCATTTGCATTGTGTCTTAATTAGATAGTAAGAGAGTTGCTTTGTTGTTCTTTTACCCGTAAAGTAACATGCACAGTGATGATGCTGTATAAATAAATGATACTAATGGTAATAATAAGTTGGACCCAGTTTGGATGAGCACTGTGAATTTCTGGCTCATGATGTCACTTTTTTCCCATGAGCCCTCTATTTCAAGTCCCATTTATAATTACTTTGTGAAGGCAAGGGTGACATACAGTTTCTAGGAACAACACCCAATATAATCCCTAGAGTTCTGGTATCCTATGACTTACAGAAGTCTCACATGATATGTTCCTTGAGTGGAGTGCCGCAGGGTTCCACCCTGGGCCCAGTTCTGTTCAACATCTTTATTAACGACTTAGATGAAGGGTTAGAAGACACGATCATCAAGTCTGCAGATGACACCAAAATGGGAGGGATAGCTAACACTCCAGAAGACAGGAGCAGAATCCAAAATGATCTTAACAGACTAAAGAGATGGACCGAAACTAACAAAATAAAGTTCAGCAGGGACAAATGCAAGATACTTCACTTAGGCAGAAAAAATGAAATGCAAAGATACAGAATGGGGGACGCCTGGCTCAACAGCAGTACATGTGAAAAAGATCATGGAGTCCTCGTGGACAACAAGTTAAACATGAGCCTACAATGTGATGCGGCAGCAAAAAAAGCCAGTGGAATTTTGGCTTGCATAAATAGGGGTATAGCGTCTATGTGCTGGCACGGTAGTGCCAGGAGATTTAAGTCTTTTCTTGCATTACTAGCTTGTAAGGTAGCTTCTCTCAGACTGCAATCATAGGGCTAACAACTTGGCAATCATCGTCAGGAGTCTTTAGACCCGCCCCTTTTCCCAGGGTTTTGGAGGGAAAGAGGGGATTTTGCCCAGTCTCACTGTTGGAAGCCTAATAGCAGGACGTGTGGGATTCTCTTTCCCACCTGCACAAAAGCTTCACTTCTCACAGCTTAGCTGGGGGAATAAAAGAATAGTTCCACAGCACAGTTCCTACAGCCTTCATGGAGCAAATCAAAGGGACAGTATCCACAGCAACCTTGCCTGGTAAGGGACCACTCGGGCTATCCATAACGCAGCTTGGAGCTGGGAGTAGGGGCCTCATGCCAGCAGGGTAGAGAAAGATTGCCCAGGGAGGGGTCAGAAGATTTCCCAAAGGAAAAAAGGAACAGTTTACCAACAGTTGCCTGCCCCTGATAGTATATTGAGAAAGCTACTGTTTTTCCAAAGTTTTAAAGCATTTGTTTGAAGATTTAAGCCCAAATAAACAGTTTTGTTGAACTTATTTTGAGCTTCATTAGAACTTTGTGTTGAGAAATCTAAGGGACTCTTCAGCTGAGGCACCCCGGCATGCCATTGGGCATACAGAAGGCACGTCCTGTAAACAGTCATTCTTACAGGCCCAGCATGCGACAGCACAGTCTAGATCCAGGGAAGTCATGCTCCCCCTCTATTCTGCCTTGGTCAGGCCACACCTGGAATACTATGTTCAATTCTGGGCACCGCAGTTGAAGGGAGATGTTGACAAGCTGGAAAGCGTCCAGAGGAGGCCGACTAAAATGATCAAGGGTCTGGAGAACAAGCCCTATGAGGAGCGGCTTAAAGAGCTGGGTATGTTTGGCCTACAGAAGAGAAGCTGAGAGGAGACATGATAACCATGTTTGAGGGGAAGTCACAGGGAGGAGGGAGCAAGCTTGTTTTCTGCTGCCCTCGAGACTAGGACACAGAACAATGGCTTCAAACTACAGGAAAGGAGATTCCACCTGAACATCAGGAAGAACTTCCTCACTGTGAGAGCTGTTTGGCAGTGGAACTCTCTCCCCCGGGCTGTGGTGAAGGCTCCTTTTTGGAGGCCTTTAAGCAGAGGCTGGATGGCTATCTGTCGGGGGTGCTTTGAATGAGATTTTCCTGCTTCTTGGCAGGGGGTTGGACTAGATGGCCCATGAGGTCTCTTCAGGGCCGGCCGGAGATATTTTTTTATGTAAAGCGGGGGTGCTGAAAAGCGCCCCCGCCACCGGCGCCCTGGCCCCGCCCAGCGTGCCCTGGCCCCGCCTCCCACGCTGCGTGGGAGGCGGGGCCAGGGCGAATAGTGAGGGGGCGGGGCCAGAGTTGGCCCCGCCCCCGTGCCCTGGCCCCGCCTCCCACGCAGCGTGGGAGGCGGGGCCAGGGCACGCTGGGCGGGGGGGCGGGGCCAGAGTTGGCCCCGCCTCCCACGCTACCCCCGCTCGCCCGTCTGGCCTTTTGTAGCAGGCCAGACTCAGTCTGGCCTGCTACACAAGGCCAGACGGGCGAGCGGGGGTAACGTGGGAGGCGGGGCCAGCTCTGACGCCGCTCCCCCCCCCCCCGCCCAGCGTGCCTTGGCCCTGCCTCCCACGCAACGTGGGAGGCGGGGCCAGGGCACGCTGGGCGGGGGGGCGGCGTCAGAGCTGGCCCCGCCTCCCACGTTACCCCCGCTCGCCCGTCTGGCCTTGTGTAGCAGGCCAGACTTAGCGGAGGTTTCTCCAGGCCGCGATTGCGGCCTGGAGGAACCTCCGCTAAGTCTGGCCTGCTACACAAGGCCAGACGGGCGAGCGGGGGTAACGTGGGAGGCGGGGCCAGCTCTGACGCCGCTCCCCCCCCCCCCGCCCAGCGTGCCTTGGCCCTGCCTCCCACGCAGCGTGGGAGGCGGGGCCAGGGCACGCTGGGCGGGGGGGGCGGCGTCAGAGCTGGCCCCGCCTCCCACGTTACCCCCGCTCGCCCGTCTGGCCTTGTGTAGCAGGCCAGACTTAGCGGAGGTTTCTCCAGGCCGCGATTGCGGCCTGGAGGAACCTCCGCTAAGTCTGGCCTGCTACACAAGGCCAGACGGGCGAGCGGGGGTAACGTGGGAGGCGGGGCCAGCTCTGACGCCGCTCCCCCCCCCCCCCGCCCAGCGTGCCTTGGCCCTGCCTCCCACGCAGCGTGGGAGGCGGGGCCAGGGCACGCTGGGCGGGGGGGCGGCGTCAGAGCTGGCCCCGCCTCCCACGTTACCCCCGCTCGCCCGTCTGGCCTTGTGTAGCAGGCCAGACTTAGCGGAGGTTCCTCCAGGCCGCAATCGCGGCCTGGAGAAACCTCCGCTGAGTCTGGCCTGCTACAAAAGGCCAGACGGGCGAGCGGGAGTAGCGTGGGAGGCGGGGCCAGCTCTGACGCCGCTCCCCCCCCCCCGCCCAGCGTGCCTTGGCCCCGCCTCCCACGCTGCGTGGGAGGCAGGGCCAAGGCACGCTGGGCGGGGGGGGGGAGCGGCGTCAGAGCTGGCCCCGCCTCCCACGCTACTCCCGCTCGCCCGTCTGGCCTTTTCTAGCAGGCCAGACGGGCCAGGGCGCACTGGGCGGGAGGCGGGGCACCGTCAGGGCGGTGCCCCGCCTCCCGCCCAGCCTGACGGCGCCCCCCCGGGCCTGCGCCCGAGGCGGCGGCGTCAGCTGCCGCATGAGTGGGGCCGGCCCTGGGTCTCTTCCAACTCTATTATTCTATGATTCTATGATGTCTAATGAAGGCTTCTGACATAATTGTTCCCCACTGTTCCTTCAAGGTGTGCTTAGGTGGAAAAGTTGGACAAAGCATTAGAAATAAATTGTTGCAACACAACACAAAGGCCCAAATTTTGGAATACTTTGGGCTCCATGCATGATGGGCTCATGCCATGCCAAAATTGATCTTATCTCCAACTACACCGATTCTCTTGGCTGCCTCACTTGTCCTGGTCCATCTATGCTGTTACCTCAGCAGAGGTAAAGTGAAGCATAGTGGTTAGTAGCTTAACCGAAAGCATGGCAATTAATTCATGTTCCTCCTGAGCTGCAAAAAACAGGAGATCAAGATCTCTATTTCCTCCTCCCTCTCCCAGTTCTAAATCTGAGAGCTTTATGCTGTTAATGTAATTGCCGGAGAGTGGGAGGGAGAAGAGGGAGAGATTTAAGCCAGCAGATTTCCCTCCCCGCAAGGAGGTTTCACTGACCTAGTTCCACAGTCAGCCAGACATAACATGGCAGCCATGTGACCCGGCATCTCCGTCAAAACAAACCATTAACAAAGCGGCAGCTTGAGACTGATTTAGGACCCTCCAGTCTTTTAAATGATGTCTGGAATCTTTGATCTGTTAACTGATCACAGGTGGATGAAAGGGGATCCCTAACACAATTAACTGTGAATGCCACAGGTTCAGTGTTACAAAAAGCAAAGCTAAAATTTGCACTGATAAGCATGCAGATGTGTATGAGGAGAGGCTATATTAAAAACAACATTGCCCAGGAGATGGAAAAAATGAATAGCAATAGCTGAAAAGCACATGCTACTGGATTTCCACCTGGGAGAGGAATAATGCAAGGAGTAGTGATATATGCCACCCTAGCCCTCAGAAGAACTGAATGTAAAAAAGGATAAATATTCCAGTGTAAAGCTTAAAATTGTCGTGGGAAGGCATGCAGCCCTTTTGTACATTAACATTTAGACAAGTGTTGACTTAAATATTTTCATAAACAATAAATTCAATTTTGTTCATTAATCCTGCCATTAATATAAAAGTCATTAAGCATGTATTCTCTCCTTTTGATACTTTACTGAAATGCATTCTGTATGTTTAGTTTGGTATTTGGGGCTTTAAAAGAAATTCATCCCAACAGGGTTTTCAGCATAGTACCCATGGCAACACTTGAAGCCCTGGCTTGCTTTCTCCCCTCTTCCCACGACTAGAATGACAAAATATTCATTACACCCTACCTAGCGGTTTGTAATTATTGTTATTCATTTGAAATGTCAGGAGTTTAAGGGGATTGTATGTGGCAGACATTGAGATAAACAATTCTCCCCTGACACTATATATGTAGAGGTGCAGGAAGGAGAAGAATAGCACCAAATTAATTTCTCTGACTAACAGTGGTTGGTGAGGTTCTCTCTTTACTCATCCTCAGTTGCTGGGAATAGAACTCTGGCAGTGGAAGGCACTTGGCACTAAAAATTCACATACACACTCATAGATATAGCTTGCCAAACCACTGAACCGATATGTCTCCTTAAAGAGTCTTTGTATGAGAATCAATAGGTATGGCTGAGTTGCTGACTCTAGATAGCTGTGGTGGGCTGTGATTTATTGGCAATTTGTAAATGTGGGCAAACGGCACATTATTTTTAAACTCCAAGTGAACAGAAAATGTTTGTTCCCTTGGGCCAGGTGCCTGGCAAAATGTTATGAACGCCACAAAATACAGGATATTTATTAACAACGTGGAGAGTGGCCCATGCAGTCCCCATGGTTCTGTAGCTGAAATTCAACAGAAATTAATTCCCTTACAACATCATTCTGCCCATGAGTGGAGCTGTCACAGTTCATCAGGCATTTGCATGCTGACTGCTACAGTAACGTCCTGGGAAAGGCAAGCATCTCAGGCTCACCCCAGCTCCTGGGTGGTCAAAAGGGGCAAGAAGGTCTGGAATATTCTTCTGTTGTGCTCTGTGTTTTTCCACTCCCACGCACAGAAGATGGGAACTTTACTTTTTGAAGTTAAATGCCCAGAAGCCCCCAGCCTACAAGGTCCGTGGTCATTCTGGCTAGGGGATCCTGGGAGCCATCTAGTTCCCCCATTAACCTATTTTGTAATATTTCTGTAGTGCTCTGCTCCTAGGACCAATCCTACCATTAAGTAGAATTAAGGGGCTGCTTCAGATAGACACAGGGAATATGGAGTGGCAGCAAAGTATCCAGTAACAGAATTGTATGTGTCATGCAGCTCGTACTCCACAAAAGTAGCATGCTAGAAAACATAAGAATAAGGGAAGCTCTTTGCTGGATGAGACCAAAAGAATCATAGAATAATCTTCTCCACTGAAATTTTTAGTCAAAGGTGACAGAATCAATACATTGAAATACATTATCTATGGAAGAAATCTACATGTGCATACTGTTCAGAAGTTCCAAATACAGCATTCTGCAGAAAATTCCGTTTTCTAGACAAAAGCAAACCAACCAAAACCTTTCAAAATTTGTGCAGAATATATTCTGAACTGTGAATAGTCTTTATCTGAAAAGATTTTCTCAGAGTGGGAAAAAGAATGGATAAAATTACTCATTGTTACATTTGAGAACAAAATTGTAACAACCAAATTGAATTTTGTTGTTAGTCCTACCTATAGTAGATCAATTGAATCAATGGAGTTTACCTATGTGCTGACTTACTATTTAACAATCCATTGCATGGGTATATCCAACATGATTCTAGATCATTCCCTTCATTTCTCATTTCTACTTGCTATTTTTCTAGTGCCATTTTTAAACTTTCCTAAAACAGACTGTCACCAGAGGGTTCAGATAGGGCTGAAGTTGTTAAACAATATTCTCTTCCCAGAGAGTCTACTTCAAGTGGGGCAACAGTGGTTACTTGAAGGTTCAGACAGAGCTGAAATTATGTCCTGGGGTTCTTAGGCACACACTGAATACTGTTCTCTTCCCAGAAAGTCTATTCCAAGTGGTACAGCAATGGTTAAGTATCAGCTCTGTTTTGGCCCAAGACAAGTAGAGCCAGTGTTCCACCCACCCATTAACCTGAATGCTAAAAAGCAGTTAGTTTTCTTATTAGGGTTACCAGACATTTAGTTTTGTCCAGACATTTGCTCATCGTATCTGTAAAAGCCTGCCTGCCTGGAGTTTTGAGAAATTGTTGTTTTGATTGGATTTTGGAGGCAAGCCCATCTGACCAGAATTTCCAGTTCCAAAGGTTGCTCTACCAGCTGAATGATGTTTTGCCACTCCAGCCTGCTGTCTGATTCTTGGGATAAATTAAAATTTCACTGGGTTTTTGAAAAAAACCAAACTTGCCCCACACCATAATTTTCTCCATACATTCGAAAGAACCAAGTCAAGACAGAAATACAAAATAAAATATGGGAGAAAATTGAATGGTGTGACTCATCATTCTAGGTAAAGTGTTTCCAGTTCCAAGAATATAAGGCCCCATAAAGTCCTCACATCTATTTCTGCTTTATTGACTATTCTAAAGCCTTCGACTGTGGGGATCATAATAAACTGTGGCATGTTCTTGGTGGTAAGGGGAATACCAAGTCACTTTGTCTGTCCCCTGAGAAATCTGTATAAAAACCAAGTAGCCACAGTAAGAACAGACCAGGGAACAACATACTGGTTCAAGATTGGGAAAGGAGTATGGCAGGGCTGTATACTTTCACCCTACCTATTCAACTTGTATGCAGAACACACCATGCAACGTGTGGGGCTTGATGAATCCAAGGCTGGAGTTAAAATTTCCGGAAGAAACATTAGCAACCTTAGTTATGCAGATGATACCACTCTGATGGCTGAAAATGAAGAGGAGCTGAGGAACCTTATCACTGAGGTGAAAGAAGAAAGTGCAAAAGCCGGGCTATAGTTAAACATCAAGAAAACCAAGATTATGGCAACCAGACCAATTGATAACTAGCAAATAGAGGAAGAAAACGTGGAGGCAGTGACAGACTTTATATTTCTAGGCGCAAAAATCACTGCAGATGCAGATTGCAGCCAGGAAATCAGAAGATGTCTACTTCTTGGGAGAAGAGCAATGGCCAACCTCGATAAAATAGTGAAGAGCAGAGACATCACACTGGTAACAAAGGTCCGCATAGTGAAAGCAATGGTATTCCCCATAGTAACCTATGGTCGTGAGAGCTGGACCATAAGGAAGGCTGAGCGAAGGAAGATAGATGCCTTTGAACTTTGGTGCTGGAGGAAATTGCTGAAAGTGCCCTGGACCGCAAGAAGATCCAACCAGTCCATCCTCCAGGAGATAATGCCCGGCTGCTCACTGGAGGGAAGGATATTAGAGGCAAAGTTGAAGTATTTTGGCCACATCATGAGGAGACAGGAAAGCTTGGAAAAGATCATGATGCTGGGGAAAATGGAAGGAAAAAGGAAGGGGGGACGACCAAGGACAAGATGGATGGATGGTATCCTTGAAGTGATTGGCTTGACCTTGAAGGAGCTGGGGGCAGCGATGGCCGACAGGGAGCTCTGGCGTGGACTGGTTCATGAGGTCACAAATAGTTGGAAATGACTGTGCAATTGAAGAAGAAGAAGAAGAAGAAGAAGAAGAAGAAGAAGAAGAAGAAGAAGAAGAAGAAGAAGAAGGTCCTCACTTGCCCTGCTAGCAATCTTATTGCCCAGAAGGTAGAAAAGACAAATATTTTAGATCTGATCCCAATTAACAAGAATCAGCTAGTTAGCACAGTAATAGTAGAATTCCTGAGTAGGAATGAGCATATTCTCCTTGAATCTGTAATGCAGAGGTAATGGGAAGACAAAAGTAGTCAGATACTCTGGACTTCAAGAAAACTGATTTCAATAAACATGGAGAAATTCCATATGAAATCTCTTAGTCAGAAATGTTCAAAAGGAAGAGAATTATGCATGGGAGCTCCTTAAAAATCAAATACAGTAGAGTCTCGCTTACCCAACATAAACAGGCCGGCAGAACGTTGGATAAGTGAATATGTTGGATAATAAGGAGAGATTAAGGAAAAGCCCATTAAACATTAAATTAGGTTATTATTTTACAAATTAAGCACCAAAGCATCATGTTATACAACAAATTTGACAGAAAAAGTAGTTCAATACACAGTAATGCTATGTAGTAATTACTGTATTTACGAATTTAGCACCAAAATATCATGATGTTTTGAAAACATTGACTACAAAAATGCGTTGGATAATCCAGAATGTTGGAGTATACAACTAGCCAATCCTTGCAGGGGAAACAATCTGGAAGACTAGATTTCAGAAGAAGCATAGGTTTTCCAAACAAATTCAAAATAATAAAAATAAATGGAGTTTGACTATGATCAGAGCAAAAAAAAGAACAAGGAAATGGTAAATGATGCTGACATTCTTACAGAGTATTTGTGACCCAGCAGAGATGAATAACATACAATCCCAGGACAGCTTTACCATTAGGTGTAGTGAGACAGCTGTGTCTTGGACAACAGATCTCTGGTTTGCCCTAAAAGGCATAATGGAAGGGATCCTCCTTAGCTTTCAAGATCAGACATGATCTGGTACCTTTAAGGCAGTGGTCCCTAGGTGTTTTGATCTACAACTCCCAGAAATCCCAGCCAATTTCCCAGCTGTTAGGATTTCTGGGAATTGAAGGCCAAAACATCTGGGAACCCACAGGTTGAGAAACACTGGTTTAAGGCATTGGGTCCTCCTATTGGCATTCTAGAATATTAATATCCCGAACCCTATACAAGAGCTTACACTGGGGCCCAATATGCAAAGATGCAAATGTATATATGCAAATGCATGTGAAAATGCATACTTTGTTACATCATCGGTTTAATCTGCTGATAGTAACAATAGGTACACTGATTTCATTAGCTGCACATTTTTTCCATCTGGCATTTACTTTGGTAAATGGATCCCCATTTATTTATTAAAAGTTATTTGCTGAGATTATCTAATAAAGCACAAATGCATTGCAAGTATGTCCCTTTGGCAGAGTCTGTGGCAAAATAATATTGCACTCAAATATGATAACGTTACATATGAAGTAAGCTTAATTAAAATTTGGGCTCTAAAGTTTCACGATAGTATCTTTCAGCTGTTCAGTTTTTACAAAAGGCCCCTCAGTCATACTTTTTCTGTACCTCTGGGAGTCTTTTCAAATCCATTTTGTAGTTCCAAAGAAAATAACTGAGGCAGTACGGCTTGGTTTCTATTTGGCAAGCCTGCTTTCTAAAGAAGTGGAGTCTCTTGGTACAGCATATTAGCTGACTCACTACTAACCGCACCCCTGAAGGGAGGTTTTATCCCTCCTCCAGTATTCCAGTGAAAAGACTAAGATGTTGAGGTAAAATAGCTTTTATAACTGTGCTGTATTTGCAGTGTTTTTGACAAGAATGTTATATTTACAAACAAAAATGGTTGATAAGTGTTTTATGCAAAAAATAAATATATGATGAGAAATGAAAGCTAAGATTATATGTTGTGAACAAACAAATGGCTTATGTTGCTCGCAGCGTATTAGTTTTCTGTTGTCTAAGCCTACTGTTCTCCCTTAAACATACCATACATATTCTTTTCCCACAGTGACAGTTTGTAACCATTACTACTGTGAAGTGCTGCTCATTTGGATGCAGCTTTCTTGAGAAAAATATCTCTCAAAAGGAGTAGTAGTAGTAGTAGTAGTAGTAGTAGTTATGTTTATTATGTTTGTTTATACACCTTTTTTCTCTCCACAAAGAGGCTCAAAACGGTTTACATCAAAATCTACAAATACATAAACATTAAAACAATTAATTATCAATGTCTGTCTAAATAAAAAGGCTTTAGCCTGCCGCCACAATGAAAGCAAGGAGGGGGCCATTCTGGCTTCCCTGGGAAGAAGGGAGTTCCAGAGTCAAGGAGCAGCCACCGAAAAGGCCCGCTTTCTTGTTCCCACCAACCAAGATTCAGATGGAGTTGGGACTGAGAGAAGGGCCTCTTCTGAAAATCTCAGAATGTGAGCAGGTTCGTACAAAGAGATGTGGTCAACCAAATAGCCTGGACCTGGGCTGTATGGGGCTTTAAAGGTCGTAACTAGCACTTTGAATTGTGCATGGAAACAAACTAGCAGCCAGTGGAGCTGCTGTAACAGGGGGGCTGTCTGCTCCCTATAGCCAGCCCCAGTTAGTAACCTGGCTGCAGCTCTTTGGAACAGCTGAAGTTTCCAACATGATTAAGCATGGAAAGAATATTTTAACATATTTTGGAAAAAAGTTTCATGCCCACCTCTGAAATATCAGCAGAGCAAGAATAATAACAACAACAACAACAACAACAACAACAACAACAACAACAACAACAACAACTTTATTTTTATACCCCGCCTCATCTCCCCAAAGGGACTCGGGGTGGCTTACATGGGGCCATGCCCAGGCAAAACAGACAATATAAAACTCACAATATAAAAACAGATCAATAAAAACAAATAAGATTGCATATACAAAAATGATACATTGCTAAAATCCTGAAAAAAAAACTAAAAACAATCTGGGCCAAAAGTACGAGTAGTGCGAGCTATAATTAGGGGAGAGGTAGGTAGCCGAGACAGTAGTCCCGCTGCAATGCTAGGGAAGGAGTGCACAGGAAAAATATATCCGGCTAACAGAGTGAAAAATGCTATAAAATAAAATAGACAACTGGGCGATCCCAAACTTTAGAAATCAATCACCAAAGGCCTGTTGGAAGAGCCAAGTTTTCAGGCTCTTCCGAAAGATAAGGATGGTAGGGGAATGCCTAATCTCCCTGGGGAGAGAGTTCCAGAGCTGGGGGGGGCACTAGGGAGAAGGCCCTCTCCCTCATCCCCACCAACCGCGACTGCAAAAGTGGTGGAAGCGAGAGGAAGGCCTCCCCCGACGAGCGAAGAGACTGTGCAGGTTCATAGGGGGAAATGCGGTCATGAAGGTAGGTGGGTTCCAAACCGTTTAGGGCTTTGTAGGTGATCACCTGCACCTTGAATTGGGCTCAGAAAATAAACGGCAGCCAATGGAGCTCCTTTAACAGGGGGGTTGAATGCGCCCTGTAATTCGGTCCAGTTAGTAGCCTGGCTGCTGAATGCTGGACCAATTGCAGTTTCTGTGCCATCTTCAAGGGCAGCCCCACGTAGAGCGCATTGCAATAATCCAGTCTAGAGGTAACTAAGGCATGGACCACCATGGCCAGATCCGACTTCTCAAGGTACGTTCGCAGCTGGCGTACAAGTTTTAATTGTGCGAAGGCCCTCCCAGCCACTGCCAACACCTGAGCATCAAGTGTCAGCACTCAGCATCAAGTCTAGGAGGACCCCCAAGCTGTGGACCTGTGCCTTCAGGGGGAGTGCGACCCCATCAAGCACAGGTTGCCACCCTATGCCCTGATCAGATGTATGACTGACCTGGAGGACCTCTGTCTTGTTAGGATTCAGCCTCAGCTTGTTCGCCCTCATCCAGGCCAACGCAGCGACCAGACAGTGGTCCAGGATCCGAGGGGATTCCTCAGATTTAGGCGGAAAAGAGTAGTAAAGTTGGGTGTCATCTGCGTAGAGATGGCACCGAACTCCAAAACTCCGGATGACCTCTCCCAGCGGTTTCATGTAGATGTTAAAAAGAAGATTTTGAAAGGGGCTCAGTATACCTTGCCTCAGCTCTTCCAACTGTACAACCCTAAATAAGTTAAGCAGTAAGATGTAATGGTTTTAGGACTGCACTATGACTCTGGAGGTTAGAGAGCAATTCTCCATTTGGCCATGGAAACAAATTCAATCACCTTGGATGAGTTGCATACTCTTAAACCCAGAAATCCCCATGATAATTTTGCCTTAGGGGCATCATAAGTCAGACATTACTTGAAGGCACACAATAACAACAATCCTATAAATGTGGGAGGCAATATCTTTCACCCACTCTGTGTGAAAGACATTCAACTATACCATGCTTTTCCAGATCTACAATCTGGACCTTGACTATTTGTCTGAACATCCCTCTATCTTGGTTTTCTCATGTATAGACAGATTCCTCAGCTTCTTGATCTCTGGACTGCTAATTACTCACGTGACTTCTCCTCAAAGTGAATTATGATAATATAGTTGAAAGGCATGTTTCTCAAGCATTGGGAAAAATGGCAAAGAGAATGAGACTCATCACAGCTCACTCTTACTTGATGAAAAATTCACACATGGTTGTTTCATATAGAAAATTGCATTTTTTCCATATAAAGCAGCGGTATTTTTCATGTGCAGAAAATGCTGAAGTTGCTACCCTTCAGCACAATTCACACATAGTTTTTGTACAGAATGTTGTTTCTTCCTAGTGAAATGGTAGAGTTTGGTTGTTGGCCTCCACAGGTGAGAGACCAGCATTAATTTGTCCTAGCACCACATATATCATGTGGGTAACAATTCTTGTCCTCATAGCTGGTCTCTGGGTCTTTGCCCTCACCAAGGGCCATGTGTCTTGGAGGCTTACACCACTTGGTCACCCTACCAGTTTTTAGCTGACCTAGAAGCAGCCCTGAGTTCAGAGATAGAAAATGGAGAATCTCTGAACACAGTGAGTTCCTTAATAAGTTTACCCAAGCAAGTTTGCCCATTACTCAGGGATGATGAGAATGGTAGTCCAGCATTTTAGGGACTAAAGTTTCCAAATTTGTAAAATAGGTTTTGAAATATTGGCCCTAGCAACTAGCAAACACTTTCCACTTTATCACGAGTCACTTGCAGAGTCGTAGGACGCTTTTGCCCCAGTTGAGCCACAAAGTTTCACGCCATCCATCAGATGACTCAGGCTCACTTCGGACTGGGCTCTGTGGCTCAACTGGAGTGCAAGCATCCTAGGACACTGTGCCAGGAACATGGGAGACTTCCCGTTTTGCATTGCAAAACACGGGACTAGCATGGGGGGAAGCCACATGGCAACACTTCCCCATATGTAATGAGGTCCAGAGAGCCCTCTGCATCATCCAGGCAAAATAAGCTTTCAATGTCAAATGCCTTATCAGCAGAGTAATACATTCTGCTCTCTGCTCTCCATCTTCCAGCAGAAACCACTGGTTCCATATCTGAAGGGGAAAAAAAACCACTTGTAGCTCTGGCAGACAGCAAATCATGAGGTGGAAAGATTTTCTCCATTAATTATTGAGTTTATTCTGCCAAATCTTGTACTAGAAAGCAATGTGTAAGTGTTTCATCCATAACTCATCAAGAACTATACTTTCATTTATTCTGCACATTCGAATAAAGAGGAAAAGGTTAGCTTTTAGTGCTAAAAAGCACAATCTGTAGAGAGAAGCATCGAAAAGCAGAGGTGAAGAGAAGAGTCAACATCCAGAAATTTTGTTGCTAATTGTACTCAAGATAGCTTTCTTTTGAAATCTATTTTTATGTGTTGTTATTATTATTACTACACAAGTACAGTCTCTAGACAGCTTGCAGGAAACAGTAATTTAACATTCCAAATGTGATTTGAATAAAGCCAACATTTTTTTCTTGCTGTAACTGATGCCAAGCATGTGTTAAAGTTAACGTGTTCAGACCCTGTCTCATTTTGCCTGGAGCAACATGATACAATTAGGCACGTGCAAGTCCTCTAGTTTGGGTGCTTTTATGGTTTATTGTTCTATTTCATGGAGCACTTGAGGATTATTTCATGATTGGGCTATGTCATCAAACCCTGTCCCTTGTCTGACTTTCTTCATGTTGCCATAATGAAATGTCAATGCAGACTGCCTTGTTTTACTGCTTTTAAGCACCAGTCTCAGACAACAAATATCAGCCTCTGTTGTTGCAGCCTTTAATTTAGTCTACTGTCCAGGAAGTGGCCTGTTCATTGCTTCTCCCTTTTAACTAACTAAAGAAAAAACTGGTTTTGGGGGCAGGGAGAGGGAAACAGATGTACTTTTATAAAGTACAGAAACATTGGTCATTTATTTCCATGATTTCTACAGACTTGTAGATGGAGCAAATTGTTTTAAAGAATGGCATTTTCATTCAGCTCTCTGTACTTTCCAAGAAAAGCACATGGTTCCTGCCATTATTTGGTTTTAGGTCCCACCCCTGTTATTTTTTGGACATCTTAAAAAATCCCCAGACAGCAGGCATGTAGCCAGGGAGGCGGGGGGGGGGGGGGGCTAGAGGGTCTTCAGCCCCCCCCCCCCCCAAATTCTCAGAGTGGTCCGCGAGAAGGCCTTACATTTATTACTTAAACTGTTATGTTTATTCATATCATGATCTGATCACCATGTTCAATATATTCCATATGCATGGGGGTATTGGGATAATGATACGAAAGATTTGCTAGGGTAGATCCTCTGCCCACCCAGACTCAGCCCCCCCCCCCCCCCCCCCGAAGCAAAATCCTAGCACCCCCAAATCAAAATTCTGGCTACAGGCCTGCCAGCAGCTTTATATTCCCCATTCAGAATTTTGATTTTTTGTATGAAACGCTGTTCTCCAAATGACACAATCAATGTACACATTCATTGAGAGATTTCCTGAGAGAGGTTGGCATCCTGTTAGTGGCATATATGCACACACACATTTCTCTTACTTTTGTGGATCCTGCAAAGGGATGGTATTCCCTTCCTCCCTCTATAGTAGCCAAAACCCTCCCATATATATATTTTCCTATTAGTGGTGTGCAATTTGGTTAAACCACGTGCCATTTTCGGTGTCCGGATTTCGGTGCCCCCCCTCCCGAATCTGCTTTTCGGGACCCTCCTGAATTTGGGTGGGCAAAATTCCATTTTTCAATATAGTAGTCAAAAGTTTTTTTTTTCTTCGAGAAGATCTAGCCCATTGGCAGCAATGGGGGAGCTTCCAAGGCTCCTCTTTCTATCATTTTAAGAAACCACTTTTTCTGGGATCATTTTTCCTCATATCCTTCGATAAGACCTGGGGCAAGCCATCAGACTTAAGAAACCACCCTTTTTTGGATCCTTTCCCCTTATATCTTTCATTAAGACCTGGGTTAATCCATCAAACTTAAGAAACCACCCTTTCTGTGATCCTTTCTCCTTATATCCTTCAATAAAACCTGGGTTAAGGCATCAGACTCAAGAAACTACCCTTTCTGGCATTGATTGTCCTCAACACCCTTTCAATTAAGCTGAGTTAAGGCACCCTTTTTAAACACTTATTTCCGTTGGAACCACACCACCTGAAGAAGCATTCGCCATTCTTAAAAAAAGATATAAATTACTTCCTCATTTTATGGAAGCTTTAGAAATGGCAAGATACCTCTACCCCACATTTGAAACTTGCCTTCTGTGAAGAGCACCATTGGTAGCAGTTTCTTAAATATGTAAATTTATTTATTTCTATTTGAGTCAAAAAGCAAAGCAAACCATGCAGAGCTGTGAGTGATACTGAGAATTTAGATCACCAGCAGACTGAAGCATGATCTGTCTCTCTTAGAACCCTCTCGCAACAGAAAAATGGAGGCCCAGCTTGATTAAAAGACAAGTCATGGCTTTCTTCTCTTCTGATTGGCTCAACAGGCAGGAATCACGGGAAAACCATGTGCGGGCACATGACTGCCTCTCCGCACTTCATGTATAGCTGTTTGAAATCGAAAGTAGCCATGGTCACCAGTCATGTGGTCTGTTGTGCCTAGAAAAAATGGTGGTGCCACCCATGCCATTACAGCTGGCCAAAAGAGTCAGCCAAATCAGCTGCAGCTCATTTTTAAAAATGGATCTGTGTACAGCCCTATTGCATACAGAACCCTGGCAGTTCTCAACAATGATTGACTCATTTTGCATTTGGCTACAAGGATATAACTTTTCTGATCCTGCCTGTTTGACTACAGGCATATAGTATTTCTGATCCTGTCTGTTACCTATGAGACACTTGTCTAGGGGGTAGTGTTTCATGGTTTAGCCTAGTGTGGATTTGCATGCAGAACTAGTGCTGAATTTATAAAACATTCAAAGTAACTTGTAAGAGCATTGGCTTCCTTTGAAGTATCAAAACATACCTGTAATTTTAATGGTTTCGTTCATCACCCTTTTTTTAAAAAAGAATCCTTAAAGTTTCATAAGTCTCACTAATGAGACCATGAAGAATTGCATTAAATGTTGCTTAGCATTGTCACGGTAACTGAGACTTGCCTGAGGAAAAATGTAGGTTATTGTGTGTCTTCTTACAAAGGATGTAGGTTATTGTGTGTATTTTGCAAAAGATTACTTAAGAATATAACAATGCAATAACAAGGTTTCAAATGTTTTTGACCTATAACTCTTATTTGACATGTGGTTAGAGATGGTATAAAATAATAATATCCAAAAACAGTTGTCCATCCATGCCACAGAAGATCATAGTTCACTTGCACTATTTATTTTGAGAATTGTTCATTTCTATATTGGTCTACTCGAATTCTTAGTTGAGATACCATCTGCTGAATGGAGTGAAAAAGCTCTTTATCATAAACTAGGTGTGCATTTCAACGTATGTTTTGGGACTTTTCCAGTCATTTTCTCCCCAATTGATTACTGTACTCTGGTGTTCACTTGAGGATCTGCCATTTGTACACTCAGCATATGGAAGAGAGGGTTGAGTAGCCCATAAATTATACTCTAATACACTGCAGGCACATATGTTGACTCTATCCATAGGCTGCTGCATGTTTGACATCAGTTCATAACCATAAAAGTAGACCTCATCCATATCAGTGGAGCCCCTAATAAGCCCTTGATAAGCCACATTCACATAGGACCCATTCAAGATGCCATTAAATATGCAGAGATTAAAGTGTGGCTTGCAGTTATTCCATGGACAAGATGCGGATAGCTTGAACATTTATGATGTACAACAAACATCTTCAATGATGAGTAGCACATAGAAACAAAACCCACCCAAAAACACCAAGTTTCAGTGATGCAAATGAGTTATCAATGATTTTCTCTGTGATATTATAGCTGGGACTCATTCACATATTGAGATTTAAAGATGGTCTTAAAGCTAACCTAAAAAATACTGAATAAACACAGAGAACTCGGAAGCCCTGGCACTTGAGCATTCTAACTGGAGGTCAGTTGTTATGAACAATGCTGTGGATTTTTAAGAGGCAAGAATAGAGGGCAAAAGGGAGAAGTGTGCCAAGAGGAAGGTACCTTCCATCTGGAAATATATGTCCCCAATGTGAAAGACCATGCAGATCCAGAATAGGTCTCCACAGTCACTCATGGACCCATCTATAAAAGTATGCAACATACATTCATTTTCTTGCCTTCTTAATAAGTACATAATAAAAAACAAAAACAGAAAAAGTCATTTGTATGATCTTTGACAATGTTGAAAAATGCTGGAATACCTATCCCTCCCCCTTATATTGAGTCATAATAATAATAATAATAATAATAATAATAATAATAATAATAATAATTGTATTACCTGCCTCAAGGCAGAATACGACATCATTTAAAAAAGAGATAGAACACTATACAATAAGATGTACAGAGTTAAACTACAAGTTAAAATCTACTAATAAAATGAAGAATAAAATTCACAACTTAAAATTGACCTGGTAGGTCTGCCAGAAGAGATGAATCTTCAATTGTGTCTTAAATTCCTACAGCTGATTTAGCTGTCAAATCTCTTCTGACAGGTCATTCCACAGTCTTGGGGCGGCCAATGAAATGGTCCTCTGGATGACAGTCGCCAGTAGGACTTAGGCAGACTGAAGTAGGACCTAAGTGTGAGAGTAGATTCTATGAGAGAAGACAATTCTGAAGATAAATGTTGATTATGAAAGTGAACCCAAATCAGGAATTTTATGCTCGCACACAATAAATGTGAGGCTGTGGTGGTCACACTTACAACTTGAATTGTGTTTACCATCTTTGCCACTTTGAATCCTATATGAAGAAAGGTGGAAGTTGAAGGAAGGAAGGAAGGAAGGAAGGAAGGAAGGAAGGAAGGAAGGAAGGAAGGAAGGAAGGAAGGAAGGAAGGAAGGAAGGAAGGAAGGAAGGAAGGAAGAGTTTTCAGTATCTGCTTCTCACAACACCCTTCCAAGCTAATGTTGTCCTTATCTATAGGTAATGCATTAAAGCTGGGAGGCAGACATGTTCCAAAACATATAATATATACAACATGTTAATGAGATTTGTAAACAAGAACTATAAATTTAAACTGAATTTGAGCACTGGACAGCCATTCAGTTTGAGTTAAACCATAACTATTGTGCATCTTCATTAAAATAACAATGGAATAATATTCTGAATAAATCTGCTATCTAGCAATCCAGTCTTTACAGAACTCTGTTGGGAGTACACTATTCTTCAGGAATGATGGAACAGTTAATATGAATAGCAGATAATCATTCATACTTAAACAACTTTAATTTCCATAGGAAAAAAAGTAAGAATGCATCAAATTCCTAATAAAAATCATGGAACTTGGAAGCATTTATCTGTGACTTGATTATGCCATAGTTAATGTTATAGTGAATGCAGATAGCACATTTTAAAAGACCTTTTTAAGCCAAGTAAATGGTGTGCACTTTTAAAAATACATAATCAAAAACATTGAGACTCAGCTTCAGGATAGGCTGAACAACAAAATCAAGGCTATCCCTTCATGATTTTTCTTTTATTCCTAGGAGCTGAAATTGGAGAAGGCCTTTGACTGTATATCTGCTGCCTACTATTGTACCGGTTTTTCAAGGCTATCAAAAGAATACATCAGGGTGAACATAATAGTTGAAACACAATTGCCTTTCTCCAGGGTGGCCAGAAAAGCTATGTCTGACAGCTGGAGCTTTAGAGCAGCTGACAAGTTACGTTTTTATGACCAGCTTGAAACAATCTGTTTCTACGTCTCAGGAATTACCAGAGCTTCTCTGAAAAGCCAGGCATGCCTTCAGAACCCCAACACACTCCTGTGCAGAAGTGAAGTTTAATTAAGTTACCTACTGAGAAAGCGGCCACAGGGAAACTTCTGAGCTGAGCCTTGGATTTTCAAGTCAGTCAAGGGCATCCATAGAAGACAGATTTTTTTACAACCCAGAGAGTGTTTGCCCGGGTTCCTATACAACCTGATGAATGATGCAACTTAAAAGTCCACCTAGGAATTGTACTGGACATATTTTCAACTGGAAAAAAACAGATACATTATTTTTAAAAGAATATTTAGAACAAAGATAGATTGTTTAGCTATCACTAACCAGCTAACTAGATTTATATTTCTGAATGCCCTCTTTACCATCTACTAGGATCAACCAACAGTATGATTCTGCTTTGTCTCTAAAATAAATAAATAAATATTTGATTTGTTAATATCAAAGTGCAAGTTTAAACTTGTCTTTGCAGTCCCTCTGAAAGGTTCATTCTCTATAGTTCTGTAAAAATACTTAAGAGCATTATGATACACCTGTGAGTTGGGTTAACATGTGAGGAAGATAAAAGTCTGCTCATCCAAAGTCAGACCATTTGACTTCATAGTACAGGGGTGCACTAGGATGTCATGGCTTTCCATATAAACACATTGCTTGATGTACTGTGTATGAGATAAGTAGATACCAGAAGGGAGGGAATGGAGTGTTGAAGTGAATGCTGACTGGTGTATTTCAGGAGACCTTCGTAAGGCTGCTGGTGAATGACAACTGAGGGCACTTCCATACAGGCATTTAATGTGGGCAAAAATGGGTTAAAATAACCTGTTGTTACCTGCGTTCTGTACCCACACCTCCCACAAAACCCAGGCTTCCCCAGGTGGATGTCCCCATGTCATTCTGAAAACTTCCAGAATGGCTTGGGCCACCTAACTCCCTCGCCCAAGCCTTAAATATAGCCTTAGTTACCTCTAGACTGGACTACTGTAATGCACTCTACGTGGGGCTTCCCTTGAAGACGGCCCGGAAATTACAATTGGTCCAACCAATTAATGATTAATAACAGGGGCAAATTACAGGGAGAGATCCACTCCCTTGTTTAAGGAGCTCCACTGGCTGCCGTTCATCTTCCGGTCCCAATTCAAGGTGCAGACCATCATCTATAAAGCCCTGAACGGTTTGGGACCCACCTACCTCCGTGACCGTATCTCCTTCCATAAACCTGCCCGTTCTTTGCGATCATCCGGGGAGGCCCTGTTATCACCATTGCCTATATCCCAGGCTCGCCTTGTAAGTACAAGGGAGAGGGCCTTCTCTGCTGTGGCCCCCCGACTGTGGAACTCACTATCTACTGAAATTAGGCAAGCTCCCACTCTGTTAGCTTTTAGGAAAGAATTGAAAACATGGCTCTTCCGCTGTGCTTTCGGTGAGTAATTTCTGTTATATATCTCCGTATTACTCCCTTCCGAACATCTATCCTCTAGATTACCCCTTCCAAATGTCCCTGCCCATAGTGGAGTACTCCTCTGTCCCTCTCACTCCGGGTTTTATCTCTGTGTTCATGCGGCCTGCCCTTGCTTTATTGTTTTTTGATTTCTTGATGTTCTGTTTATTATTATTTATTGTATTTTAAATGGTGCTATGATATGTTGTTTTTATATTTTATTATGTTGTATTGCTCTGGGCATGGCCCCATGTTAGCCGCCCCGAGTCCCCATTGGGGAGATGGTGGCGGGGTATAAATAAAGTTTTATTATTATTATTATTATTATTATTATTATTATTATTATTATTATTAAATATAAAGAAAAATGACCCCTGGAAGGACCCGGGAGTGAGTCCCCACAGGGCCCATACCCCATTAGATCCAGGCCTTTCAGGAAGACCCGGGTCTAATGGCGTATGTAGTTAATTAGACACAAAGCAGGGTTTCCCTGCTTTGTCCTGAATTAATCCTTTTTTATCTGAGGCGTCATTTGGATGCCTCATATAAAAGTCCAACAGGGCCCACAATTTGGGCCCTGTCTGGAAGAGCCCTTAGTTTTCAGTTTGTTTTCTGAAGCCCCTTCTACACTGACATATAAAATCCAGATTATCTGCTTTGAAATGGCTTATATGGCAGTGTAGATTCATATAATCCAATTCAAAGCAGATAATGTGAATTATCTGCTTTGATAATCTGGATTATATGGCTGGGTAGAAGGGCCCAGAGCTTTCCCTTTTTGTAACACCAACTATAAATGCCCTCAAGATTCCTATCGGGATTTATACTCCTTTTATCTTCACCAAGATTCAACCTTTTTACCTTCAATGTTTCCACTGCAGGTGCCATGTCTGAAACCAAGTTTTCAGGATTATAGTGATTTCAGAGACCAAAAGTGTGTAAAACCAAAAGCAAAAAATTATTTACCAAAATTAGACATAATGCAACAGATTATATAATTTAAAATATCATTCTCTTTCTTCTCAGACTATATCAGACCCTTACTATTTTCTCTCACTCCAACTGTAGTCTAACTCTCTTACATCTTTATCTATCCTATGTGCACGTTTCTTTAGCTTTATGCTAACTCAGGCCCCTTCTACAGAGCTATAATTCAAATTATCAAAGTAGATAATCCACATTATCTGCTCTGAACTGGATTATATGAATCTACACTGCCATATAATCCAGTTCAAATAGATAATCTTGGTTTTATATATCAGTGTAGAAGTGGCCTCAAAAAGCAAAATGAAAACTCAAGACTCTTCCAGACAGGGCCCAAAATGCGGGCCCTTTCGGGCATCTGAATGACGCATTAGATAAAAGAGAATTAATTCAGGATAAAGCAGGAAAACCCTGCTTTGTCCCGAATTAATTACATACTCCATTAGACCCTGACCTTCCTGAAAGGCCAGGGTCTAATGGGGTATGGGCCCCGTGGAGACTCACTCCTGGGTCCTCCTGGGAATCAGCTCCCACACCCATCTTGCTTCTTGGGGCTTCCAAAATCCCAGAGAAGCAAGGAGGGCACCCACTGTCTTCTCAACTCCCCGCACCCCTAAAAATACCTTTAAATAAAGAAAAACTTACCAGGCCACCATTATGCCTCTCCAGAGGCCTACTGGCATGTAGAAATGACACACAAGGAGGCGAAGGGTTGGGGGGCTATGAGTGATTTGTCTCAGTGATCAAGAAAAGCCCTCATGCTATGTGTTTGTAGGCATTACCAATTGGTAAAGCCATGGAAGGCTTTACCAATTGGTGGGTTCAGTGAAAAGACACAACTAATCAGGTTCCATGAGTGAGATTGTCTAAGGGGAATTCTTTTAGTTGATAGTACGAATGTGTTGTTCTTATTAAAACAGAAAATATTACTAATCAATTTGCAACTTGTAGGATGTAGCTATAGCTATGGATCTGAAAGAGACTTCAGTGATATCACAATCCTCCATATGATCAAGGCTTCAGGACTCAAAAGAAGACTCGCTACCGTTAAGAAACCAAAGTGCTACATTTTGCCTTAGTCTTAAATGCCATAGAAGAACCCAGTGCTGACAGTTTTTAAAAATATTTTCTTTTTGAAAACACACAGTCATTCACAGTCATAACACAGTTATCTGTGCCTTATGTAAAGCTGGTTTATTCATCCACTGGCCGGGTTAAAGGATTTGGAGGCGCCAGTAATACCAGCTTTAGAGGTGTAAATTACAATCTCTTGTATATACACTGAAAGGCTCTCCAGAATTCACAAGTCTTTAAGACTTGTTGAAACTAGAGAGAACGATCTTCCCCAACTGCAGCTGATAAGATTAAAAGCCACTGAGCATTTGTACTGTGAGCCAAAAGATTCTTAGATTAGTTTGTCCAGACATATTCAAAAAGAAATGACGTCCCTCCATGAATTCACTGTACGGTCTGAGAGTCACAAGTAGCTCTCAATCACACTGTGGATCTATCCCTGCCTCTTTCACTCATTCACTTTATTGGTCAAAATAAATAACCATTAAGCGAAATATGTATTCCTTGTTAATAACTCATGTTTTCTCTGACTTTGACAATTCCTCAGAGAAATGTGGTTCAGAAATCAGACTGTAAACTGCTATAAGCCTATGTTTATATTCTGATGACCAATCACAAAAGAAAGTGTGCTAAATATAGGACAGGCAGTATAGAAGATTACATGCTGTGACAAATAGATGACTTCTACCACTAGAGAAAGCACTCTTTGAAGTATGTGCTAGTTTCACCCCATCTCTTTTGGAATGCCATTGCTCATTCTCTAACATCTCATAGCCTTGGCCTCTAGTTTCACAGGAGAGGGACTATTTTCACACCGGCAACAGCTTTGGCTGAGCAAAGCAACCAGCAGCTGTGGGTAGAGTGAGAATAACCACACATACAAAAAAACCTCCTCTACTTTCTTACATATTGGGGCAATCTAAATTGAGAAGACAAATAATTGAAGCGACATGATATCGCCTCTTTAAATGGCCATGCTTTTTACTCTATTGATGCTTGGTGATCTACTGTGATTGTTATATATTTTATATTGTGTATTTTATACTGCTGTATTTTATTGTACATTGTTGGGCTTGGCCCCATGTGAACCGCCCTGAGTCCCCTCGGGGAGATGGGGCGGGATATAAAAATAAAGTAGTAGTAGTAGTAGTAGTAGTAGTTGTTGTTGTTATTAAATGGTATAAAATGATGAATTTCAATAGCGAGAGGTGTAAAGTGCTACACTCAGGTAGATCTCACCTGGAATACTGTGTCCAGTTCTGGTCACCAAAGTTCAGGAAAGATATGGACAGGGTCTTCTTCACAAGACACAGAGTTAACTGTGGAACTCACTTTCATATAATGTAGTGTTAGTCAGCACCCCAAGATTAGACAAATTTATAAGTGATAGGGCTATAATAGCTACTAGGCATGATGACTTTATATTAGAATTGTGCATAAATTCCCTATTTAGATCAGAGGCCAATTAGGCCATTTGGATGTCGGACCTTATCACACTCCCCCCCCCCCCAAAAAAAATGCCATTTCACTAGCAAGCATGGCAAAACTGTAGGTGTGCTCCGGTGTGGCAACACTTCCTCCATCATATGGGGAAGCGGCGCCCAACTGGGGCAGATGTATGCTGGCTCCTAGGATGGCAGTTGGAGGTGGGGCCTCCATCGGAAGTTGAGGAACATTGTGAAAGGCTGTGTGTCAGGAATCAGGATTCTATGATCACTTAAATTTCTCACACAGCTTATAACGGAATGACTGAGTAGACTGAGAGGCTACTCCTTCATCAGGCAGGGGGGAATCTTTTTATAATCCCACCTCTGCCAACAATATAAGGAAGGCGCTGACACCCAATATATCGGACACCTCTCCACTCTACTCACGCTCACACGCAAGCACATGTATGTGAGAGGCGAGGATATACCGTTTGATTTTAGATTTTCATTTAAAATGGTAGCTGCCACCAACCTAAAATGTCTTTAGGATTTGTGTTGTTCAATGTGTCTGAGGCAAACTTATCCCATTCCCTGCCCACACTGTTTCTACCCCTGGCTCCCAAACTGATGTTCAATATGAGGCTTTTCTGTGGTATT